>NW_027131696.1:0-271166 GCF_026122565.2 Emydura macquarii macquarii
CACTAAAACCAGCTCCTCAAGTGGCGTAGTGCTGCATCGACGGGAACGCGGTTCCCGTCGGTGCAGTGCAGTGAAGACGGCACACAGAAGAGAAGCACAGCAGTCGACGGGAGTTACGCAAGTTTTTTATGACTAGAAGTACTAAAAATGCTTTGATAATAAGAGATAATAAGTAGTTTGCTGAAACTAGAATTGGTGACCCAATAGGAGTCACTATGAGTTATGTGCTTTGTCTAGGTTAGCTATAAAAAAAAATTAAGCAAAAGAATACACTTTGAAGCTATCCAAGGAAGCTTTTCTTTGGGCAAGGAGCTGACACCTAAATGTCCCAGCAGCAGGACCCCCGGAAGCCTGGTTGCTGATTACTCAAAACAAACTCAGACTTTGGGTAACAATGAAGTTTGGGATGCTCTGAACCTACTGCTACAGCATGTGCATGTGTGCTTGAGACCTAATAAAAAAGTAGTTTTAGGTAAAAGCACTCATTTGTACAATCGTTTTTTAGACGGAGGAACTGTGTCCCCACTGATATGTTCTTAATGCCACCTAAAATAAAACGAATTACCACTGATTTGGAGTCTAAAAACCCTGGTAACAGCCTGACGTATTTCGCAGTGACACTTGGAGTTAGTTTCCCAGACCTGAGGAAGAGCTCTGTGTAAACTCAAAAGCTTGCCTCTCTCACCAACAGAAGTTGGTCCTATAAAAGATATTATCTCACCCACCTTGTCTCTATGATTCACATACATCAAATTTTAAGCTTAGCCATACCTTAAGTTCCGAACAAGGAGTACGCAGACTTTCCGTTATTTTAAATACTGCTGTATATTGTCTACATTTTATTCTGGACAATAAAGAATGCCACTCTCAGCAAAGTACAATTAGAAAGGCCTGAAAAATAAGTTCTCATGTCTAAATTTCTCGATCACATATCAAACAACAACAAAGTGCACCTGCAGCAACTGACCAATACAACACAAACTTCCCTCTGCCACTGAAAATGTCAAGCAATTCTACTTAACACCAATACAATTAAAATTATCTAAAGCTTCCTCTGCAAACCACAGACACCACTGCAGAGCTGAGGGAGCTCTTATATCGAGTTACTTTAAGAAAAATATTAAATAAATTGGAAAGATTAAAATACAAAGTCCAGTAGCAGTTTTGGATAAAGTCTGTTTGATCAGGTAATCCTGGAATCTCTTCATAGAATAAGAACAATTTTCTCTCAGGGGACAGCATCAAAATACAAATGTGTTCTAATTTGGCATTACAAACCATCTAACCAGATATTTTAACAGAGGAGAGGTTCACATTTGGTTCCATTCCTTTAGTCTGTAGTGAGTTTTGCTAAATGTCTTATTGTCATTTGACTATGCGTCAGGGGAAATTCTTAGTGAAAAGTAGCTCTGCTGGTCTTCCACTTCTCATGGACTCCTTCTGTTGCCTGTTCCATGCATGCATTTTTGTTGCTAGCATGGTTCCTATTTTCCTTAAACTGACATGGCAGTATGGCAGTTGAGTGGAATGGGGTAGGAACAGTTAGGAATTGTTGAGATGTATGATACATACCTCACCAAGTTCCAGTGATAAAGGAAGCACCGTGAGTATCAGTTATTCCCCTCTGCTTTCTTGAAACTCCGTCTTACAAATAATTAATCCTCCCTGGCAGGCTTTTGAGATGGCCAGTGTGGAGCATTAATTGTTCAACCACAATGTGGTGCCTGCTAAATTTAGAAGCTCTCTCCTATAGTCCCTTCACCAACTCTACAATATCAATCCATCCCAAACATTAAAAATACCCTCTTGACACCTATGCATTAGAAATGAGGTGCACACTCTCTCCATCCTCAGTGTCATCAGTTTTGCTGGTTCCCTGAGCAATTCCTCTTTTGCTTTTCCTGATTTTTCAGAGGCTTGATCATTTGGTGGGGCAAAAAACGACTCTAATTCTGCTCCCCCCTCTGAAACCATCTATCTTAAACCACCATTTTCCCAAATTATTGCAATATCAAGGATGAACAAATGACCCAAACATACAAATAAGTAAGAGCTTACTGGATCAGGCAAAGCAGCTGATTTAAGTGGGTATTCGCTAACAAGAATCACACAATGCTCCCTTCTTGGAAACTACGGACTCAGAAAATAGGTATTTATTCCATAGCTATATAAAAATACAAGGGTTATTTTGAATGTCTTCGTTCCTAAAAGAAGTACTTGGGAGGTGTCTCTTATGACACAGCTCAATCCAACCCCTTCTGAAGACTTTAAAGCAGTTATCAGGTGGAAACCAAATTTCCAGTGTGAGAACAGGACGTTTCACTCAGTGCTTTTAGTGAAAGATTGTTATTCAAATAACAAATATCACAGGATCTTTTTCAGGGGATAAGGCAACAAGCCACGTTTATTGTGAATACAGAAATTTGGTAAATAGTATCAATAAAAAAAAGTATCAACACTGTAACAACATCAATATTGTTCTTTATTTAGTGAAATAGTGAAATAGTCCCATTTTATAGGGAAAAGACCCCATGTAAGTCTATGGGTTTTTGCTCTGTCATGCTGCATCCACATTTGGTGTAATCCTTAATCACCCACATTGTTGCAAGCCTGATCAGATTTTGTTCTTTGAAGTGGGCTGACTTCAAAGTTATCAGGGGTGGGCTCCTCTTTGACCAGTTGAGTGGTAAAAGTTATTATCTTCGCTTCTTTCCTCCTCCCTCAAACGTTTCAGGTGAGGCTGGTGTTTTCTTCTTCTGTTTCGACATCCCTTACTCAGACCAATTGTTCAATCACTCTCCCTGTCTACACTCACCTCAATTGCTCAGCCATTCACACTTCAATCACTCAGTGCCAACTCCTAGCTGAAGAATTCACATATTATTTTTAAAGCAAACATTATTTCATTTTTGTGAGTGTCTTTCACAATTAATAGGTATATTACATTTCACAGTGTGGCTTTTTATACTTAAAATAGGATTTTTACAAATATATTGAAAGTGGGTAAAATTAACAGATAAAATGGTCAGTGGAGTGGTTTTACAAACAATCTTAAAACAAATAGAATTATAGAAAGTAAAGACAGACTAGAATGTTATGCAGTAAATGGATATTTTAAAAAGGCTGAAGTGAACATTTAAAAGGGTAGAACAATAAGAGTCAGTTGAGGTTTTAACTTTTGATTAACATTACCATGTGTCAGGCTGAAGTGCCTCTTGGTAGGAAGAGGGGGGGTGTTTGTGTCTCTGTTCTTTCATGTATTTCATGAAAACAGGATTGGGCCAACAAGATCATATATAGGAGGTGATATCTTGATGCTTCTTTTTCCTGTCACTTTTACTTTGGAGACTGAAGTAACAGAGGGAAAAAAGAAAAGTTATATTTCTAAGCTGTAGCACTGTCCAATTTATTTTCAGTACAAATGTATGATTCCTGCCTCTTTTATTCATCTACTGCAGTAGTCACAATGTGCTGAAATAAGCTCTGAAGACATCATTCAAAACAGTATCCACACTTATATATGGCATTGGCTTCTACTGAATCAAAGGTTTCTATCCTGCAGTCCTTACTCAGAGAAAATTCCACCTGAATTCAATTGGGATTTTGCCTAACTAGGGGCTATGTCCAAAGGGCATGTAAATTTGTAAGGGATTTTTCTATCACACTGTTACTATTTACATCAAGTTGTGTGCACAACTGCTTTTTCTGTTTACAACAAAGGTGTTAGTTGTTTATAGAAAAATTCAGTTTCCCTTTGCATTTATTTTTTTAATCAACCTGCCATTGTAGCATTTAAAAATTCACATTCCCATCAAATCAAATTGCCTCATGGGCATATTTCAGTATTTGACTAAGGTGTTTACTCTGATGCTGCAAAAACAAATTAGTAACGGATTATATGACTTTTGATTTATTACAACTGATGGGATACATACATAACACAAAAACTATGATTGCTCAAAAAAAAATCACATCAATGTAATATTGAAGGAAAGGCAGGGTACCTGAAAAGCTGTTCCACATCCTCCACTGTGTCTGGTAAGGAAATTCCCTTTGTCTCAGGTAAAAGCAGTACCAAGACCCCACAAATAACTGCGAGTATACCTATGATGGGTATTGAGGAAAAAAATTAGAACCAAAATTGTCTTGCCATTTTTCTCATTCTCAGTTTCAGGACAGTTTTGTGATACAGAATAAGAAGAGGGTAGAACAACCTGAAGCTGTTCCCAAAACACTAAGTTAAATCTGAAGGCTTTTTTCTCCCCTGCCTTGCTTTTCATTTGGTCATTTACATTTTTGGAAAGTAGTTGTGAAATGTTATCATGCTGACCGTAAACTCTTTGGGGCAGTGACTGTCTTTTGTTCTGTGTTTGTACAGCACCTAGCACAATGGGGTCTGGTCCATGATGGGGGCTTGTAGGCTTGATGGAAATATAGATAATAATTTTAAATCCAGTTACACAATGTAGTTGAGGATTGGGTTTTAAGAGTGCAGCAGAAATTCTGAATATAATAGTGTAAACTGGAACATCTGGACACATCTATGGCTGGAATAATATTAATTTGAAATATAACTTTCTTTCCTGCTCTCGTTTGCTTTCTATTTCAAATCCTCTTTATTCACCTCTTTTACTATGTTCTGTCCCTCCTACTCTTTCCTCATCATGCTTCTCTTCAGAAAAACATGATTACATTTTCAGACCCAGGATTTTCTACTAAAAGGAAATACTTTGCCCCAGAATTAGCCTGTGTGGAACTCATTATCATAACGAAAAAAGCAGAGTGTTAAATAAAAACAAAACAGAGAGGAAGCTATTGCAAAAGTAGCAATGAGTGATGTTGTCAGCATTCTGAGTGGTAGTGACAAAAATGTTCCTAAAAAGCTATGAAGTCTCCCTTTCAGAACACAGGAGTTATTTCTGCAGCAATGCTCTAGTACTTATCCAAAGTGCTATTGAACCACCTGTGCAACTTTAATTGGAACTGTTTTTTTCTTTCTATGTTAAAATTAAAGAAAGGCTGTCATGTAGTGTATGGTCAAAATGTCGGAGTTTTTTTAAAAATAGGTCTACATATGCTTAGATCTGGTTATATAGGTTTTTATATGACCTCATTCATTTTAGTATCTGAGTGTCCCCTGCTGTCTCCTTTCTCAGAGGAGATATAAAGTTGGTTCGTTTATAAGTTTGCTTGGGGGACAGGGACTTGTGGGGGACAGGGATCAAGGTGGGCTGTGGGTAGGTGGCACTTCCAGAGGACAATATAAGTCACAGGAAAAAAAATGTGTTTTGCACTTAAACTTCTGAAAGTGGTGAGATTTGTGGCCCCTCTTATCTCTTGAAAGAATAAATCTAAGTCCAGCTCCTGGGGCAGTTCTGTCTCCTGCAATTACCTGTCTCTTATTGGTCATAGTTGTCATTGATGATTGTGGAGAGAGAAGCAATCTTTTAGGTAGCTAGTTCCAATCCCATAGAGGGCTTTGAATATCAGGACAGACAACTTGAAATGGTGCCCAGGAAGGGCAAGTGATCATGGCAACTTGTGTTGCTAAGCAGATGAGCTTTTGTATCAGGCCGAGCTCTTATTGGGTATGTGGCTTCATTCCTAGATATAATGAGTTGCAAAATAATGAAACCTGGAGATCATGAATACATGGCTCACTGTGGACAGGTCTCTGTCCAATAACTTCCAGTTTGGAAGGCGAGCATAGAAACCAGAATACTCTGTGAAGTGAAGGGGTTGGGTTCCTGGCATTTGTCATGTGAGGTGGGAGAGGTTAGGAGGGGCTCAATGAAGGGAGGCAGTGCAGCTTCCTAACCTGGTGGATCTTGATAATCAGTGGAGAAGGAAACCCATAGACATCTGGAATCAAAAAGCAACCCATCAAAGGAATGGCCTTCCATGCACTGCTGGTCAGGCCCCCATTTCCTCTGGCAGCATGGTACTGGGAGGAGCTCTCGAGTCATTTGCTAAGTCTTTGCAGCTGTGCAGTAGCATCCATGGCAGAGACTCTGTGGGAATTAATGCTGCCTGATCCATGTGGATTATGGGGTCAACTAGGGATTGGTGCCATGGAGAAGTCACATAACATCCATGGAGGGGTGATATGATGATGTCACTGATACATACATTGTTGTTTGTTCGTTTTTTACTGACCCGCGTTTTTCTCCTGATGAAATATAAAAAATAAGGGCTTGGAATCAGAGCCACTGTCTGTTTTATGTCAAGAACCTCCATGAAATTGACTGTATACAAGATGTGCAAATCTATTTATGATCCTACAAAATACTGCCCCAGACTCTACAACAGATTCTTCATTGATGTAAAATGATTTGCATGTTCCTGTGATTCCAAGAGAAATATCTCAGTATATGTAAAATACGTGACTTGTTAGTCACAGTTAAGCACTATGTAACAATTTATTTTTAGTGAGAATTTTTCAATGTTGCATTAAAATTAATAATCCAGAATATATTGCTAATATATAGCCAGTGTCAAATGTCTGGAACCAGATCAATGGAGTTATGCATACTTGCATTTATTATGATGATATTTTACCACCAAGAGGGAATATTTCTGTACTTTCTAAAGTAAAATGATACAGATAATAAAAGCAGTACTGAAGTGAATGAGTGTGAGGGATTTCAAAGCACTTTCAAGTTATATACCAACTACTTTATAGAAGGATCTTTTAATTCATCAGTGAAATGCAGCTACCGTGGGGGTGATCCACAGCAGCTGTTTAAAAGCACACAATACCACACATATATAAATATGATAAATGAGTAGTGTAAAATAAATGAATAGTGTAATGACTAGTGTAAGATTCTTCTCAGTTACAATGGTCTAAATCTGGAGTAACTCCAGATAAGAATGCTTTTATTCCAGATTAACAGCATTGTAACAGAGAGCAGAATTTGCCATTTCTTTCATATGTTAAGGATTTATTTCAAAACTGCCCGTGTGAAGAGGCTGCATGAAAACTATTTCAAAAGATATAAGAATAAGTTTATGGGAGAATCTATTTTCCCTTACTTTGAGTAATCAGTTATATTATGCTATACCACTTTACATTATACCAACTCAAACATGTTTTACCTCCACCCTGTACTATAATGATTTCTTTTTTGGAAAACTTCTATATTGTATTTTGTTAATTCTGGATGTAGTTCAAAGTGAGAAGTGATTTTTTTAACTTTTTTATTGTTGTTTATTATTGTTATTGTTATTATATATATGTATATATATTATATATATGTATAAAATTATTGATGTTTGGTCTTTAAATATAGAGGATTTAATGTAAGTGTTTGTATTTGGTCTGCACTAGATCATGGTAATAAACAGAGATTATACTGCCCCCTGCTTACTTGTACAGGGTCAAATTCTGGAATTCTTACTCAGCCCTTACTCAGGCAAAACCCTTGTAAAACTAGTGTGAGTTTCACGTGAATCAGCTACATGACATCCCATACTCAGAGCATTGAGCAAAGGTTCAATTGAGCCTTAAGTAGCTTATCTGATACATTGTAACCAAGATACCAGCTGTATTTTAGAGGAAATAATAAGTGTGCGTGGTGGGAGTGGTCAGGAAGTGGTTTTGATCTATTCAAACTATATATATTTGCAAAGTAACATTTAGTGCCACATTTATTACAGCCATTCTAAATACACTCAGCAGATATATGACAGTCTGCCCACCAGGGTGACCCAAATAAGAAGATTCTACTGTATATGGATCTACTTGGGGCAGCTGTGTCACATGGTCTGTTGAAAGGGAAGTTTTGCCTTCCTCATCACTTGTCTATAGTGGGTAAGGGCAGAGCAATCAGATTACCCTCTGATGCAATCCTACAAGCATGAGTCCCCTAGAAAGTTGTAGGTGTCACAATTATAGCTTGCTAAACTCTCTTAACAGAGTCAGATTTTCCTATGGTCAGTAAGGTTAGCTATGTCATTATTTGTTTTAAAGTTTTCCACTTAGAAGGCCACAACTAAAAACAAAACAAAAAACTTTGTAATAGGGTGTTGTGTCTATATCCTATTTGATTGCAGATATTTTGGCCCTCAACTCAGCAACTAAAAATCACACAAGTCTTCTGCGTGCAGTTTTTTGCAGGCTGAAAAAGAAATATTTGTGTTTACAAATGTATATTTGCACATGTAGATCAGCAGTTAGACGGGTCATGATCTGACTGACATGCAAATACCCATAGTCATAAGCAACTCTGAGGATTCAGTGTGCAAAAATTGTTCCCACATTTGCGGGCACAATATTAGAGACTGATTTTGAAAATGTGTCCCTTTGCATGTACAAATAGTCAGAAAATAAACTATTTAAGCATGGGAAGTCTATAATAATTATCTTAAAGAATCAGCATGGTCAGCTGTTTAAAAAAGTTAATTTGGCTGGTCCATTCTGTTTTCTAACTTGGCTATTTTTAGCATGGCTTTCTTAATGTGAAATATTTTGATTCATATCTTTTCACTTTTTTTAGAAATATGAGAAGGATTGATATAAAATAAAATATACAGGGAAAAAGTCAATAAATGTTTAAATAAAAATATAAACACAGTGGGGTTTGAACCCAACAGGACAAAGTCAAATGTGACTTTGCTAAACTGAGTGCAAGCAAACAATACACATTTTATTACGGCTAAATATAAATGTATACATCTAGGAACAAAGAATGTAGGCCATACTTACATGACAGAGGATTCTATCCTGCCAAGCAGTAACTGAAAAAAAAATGGGGTTCTGGTGGATAATTAATGGAAAATGGGCTCCCAGTATGATGCTGTGGCCAAAAGAACTAATGCAATCCCGGGGTCAGAAATAGAGGACTCTCGAATAAGAGTAGAGAGGTTATTTTACCTTTGTATTTGGCACTGGTGACTGCTGCAGAAATACTACGTCCATTTTTGGTGTTCACAATTTAGGAAGTTTGTTGATAAGTTGGAGAGGGTTCAGAGAAGAGTCATGAGAATGATCAAAGGATTAGAAAACCTGCCTTATATTAATAGACTCAAGGAGCTCCATTTATTTAGTTTAACAAAGAGAAGGTTAAGTGGTGACTTGATAACAATCTATACAGGAAACAACTATTTACTAATTGGCTCTTCAATTGAACAGGGAAACATATAACACAATTTAATGGCTAGAAGTTGAAGCTAGACAAATTCAGACTGGAAATACAGTGAAAATTTTTAACAGTGGAAGCAATTAATCATTGGAGCAATTTACCAAGGTTCTTTGTGGAGTCTCCATCATTGTTTTAAATCAATTTTTAAATCAATGTAGGATGTTTTTCTAAAATATATCCTCTAGGAATTATGTTCTCTGGCCTCTGTTCTCCAGGAGTTCTGACCAGATGATCACAATGGTCCCTCCTGGCCTTGGAACATAGCATAAATTATGGTATGTGTCACACATTGGTGAGTTAGCAAACAAAGGTATATATTACATACATATGAAAAGAAAGGCTAGAGTTTAGTAAAGAAAAGCAAAGAACAGGAGGATAGAAGTAAATGTAAAACAGCACCTGCCTTGAGTCATATTTTATGCTGGTCTACATAGAAATTTTCACTGATTTAACAGCACGGGTTTGCTAACATCAATTTAGTTATTCTGGTGCAAGTCTCTGTGTGAGTATTTATTGTGAAATAAAAGTGGTCAGCTAAATTAACTTTATCCACTTTTCCTCCAGAACAAGAGAGTGAGAATGACTCTAGAACCCAGTGGGTAGGGCACTCCCCTAGGATGTAGGAAACTCAGTTCCAGTCCCTGCTTCAATGAATATTTAAGTATTATACAAAGTGGAACAGGTTCAACAGGGGAGAGAGTGAGAGAGACCTACCCCTTACAGCTTATCGCTAGGAGACCTGGATTCAAGTCCTTGCTCCACATCTGGCAGAATGGGGATTTTTACCCGTTTCCCACATTCTGGGTGAATGCTCTAAACTATTGGGCTATAGAGCAGAAGAGGGGAACCATCACCACCTCCTCCTCCTCCCTTGAGAGAGGGCTGACCTTGTTTAGGCACCTAACTCCAGGAGAAGGGTCATGGCTGTGAATCCTGAGTGGAGATAGGCACCTAACTTCTTTTGAGGGACAAGAGTTAGGACACACCCCTCTCCTTGGCATATCCTACTGGCTAACTTAAGAAGCTTGCTGGCTTCTGTGAATTCCTTTTTTAAGTATCACTATCCGCAATCGTTGTATAGTGAGATGGGATGCCTAACTCAAGGCAGTGAATTCCACTAGGTGGCAGGGAACCTAAAAGTTAGGTGCTGCAATGCTTAGAGTTGCAACGTCTAAGTTCCCCCTTGTGAATCTAGCCCTAAAGTTTTTTTTACCTGCATAGCTATATTGGCAAAAAGATCATACCTCTAACTGACATAGCTATGCCAGCAACACTTTCTAGGGTAGCTCTACCCTTAGTTAACCTGTCAAATTTTCCACTTCCCTGAGGTGCAGGTTGAGAAAAACATATTCTGACCAGTAAAATAGGACCCCAAGCCTAGAGGTTGTAAATTTCAGTAGCTGAAAACTTACATTTTTTAGTGAGTGTAATGGATTCTTTGCTAAATGGGCTGCATAATTTTGTTTTGCATTCTTTGCTGATCCAGCTGCATGTTCTATTTGCCAAAAACATTATCATAACAGTACCCAAATTCCACTGCTATAAACAAAAGTATTTTTCATTAGTAATCCTGTTTTCCCAAGATTCAGATTTTGATCATTATTTTTTAAAAGGGCTAAATATGGTAGCTGAAAGCAAAGAAATCTTTGAAAACTTATAAAATGGGCTCTGTGTGGGCAAGAAGAGGCAACATTTTTCAGAGCTGGGTGTCTGAAGCTGGGCACATGGCCTGTTTTTCAAAGATACTGAGCATCCGCAGCTCCCATGGACTTCAATGGGAATTACAGGTGCTCAACATCTCTGAATATCCAGGAACTTTTTAAGGCACCTAAATATGGATTTATTTTGAAAATTTAGAGCCAAGCCTTTAAAAGAAGTTAGCAGAACTGAACAGATGTAGGCTCGGCAGAAATCCCTGCAGGTTTATGGGGGTGAGGGGGAGGAAAAGGTGATATCACAGCATAAAGCCATGTTCTGGTCCAGCCTATTTCTGATGCAGGCCACCTAACTCCTGAACTGCAGAGTCCTGGACCCCACAATATACTTGCAGAGGGGCTTTTGTAGGATCATGCTGCAGACCTTCTCTTCATTGTTGCCTTGTCCCAGCGGGGTTGCTCCCTAAATAAAAAATAATATAACACGTGGAAGAAAGGGAAAGTTGATAGTAATGAACATAAATCAGAGGATAGGAATTGTAAAACATTCATAAGGAAAGTAATAGGACACAAGAAGGAGTCTATGGCCAGTAGACTTAAGAAGCTTTTTAAATATATTAGGAAGAAAAAGAATACTGACAATGGTATTAGTCAATTAGTAGATGGAATTGGTAAAATTTTCAGTCATAATGCAGAAAAGGCAGACGTGTTAAACATATTTCTGTTCTGTATTTGGGGAAAAAATTATATAGTCTCGTCACATAGTGATGATGACACTCTTTCCATTCTGCTAGTATCCCTGGAGAATGTTAAGCAGATGCTACTAGAGACAGATATTTTTAAATCAGCAGGACCAGATAACTTGTATCCAACAGTTTTAAAAGGCTGGCTGAGGCACTCACTGGACAGCTAATGTAGATTTTCAGTAAGTCTTGGAGCACTGGAGAAAACTGGAAGAAAGTTAATGTGCCAATTTTTAAAAAGAGTGAACAGGATGACCCATGTAATAATAGTCCTATCAGCCTGACCATGATCTCTGGCAAGATAATGGAGAGGCTGATGCAGAGCTCAATAATAAAATATTAAAGGAGGGTAGTGTAATTAATGCAAATCTCCATGGCTTTATTGAAAATAGATCCTGTCAAACTAACTTGAGATCTTTTTTCGATAATACAAAAAATACTCAAGATATTTCGGTCCAAAGCAGACTGCAAAAGTATTACAAAGGGTTCTCACAAACCTGGGTACCAGGGCAACGCAATGGCAGATGAAATTCATTGTTGATAAATGCAAAGTAATCCACATTGGAAAACATAATCCCAACTATACATACACAAGTTTGGCTGATAAAGTAATAGTGTTGATATACTATACTTAGACTTCTGAAAGGCATTTGACTTGGTACCACACAACATTTTGATTTAAAAACTAGAAAAATATATGTAACCCCTGTTTGCTCAGAGCGGTGCTCTGTCCCCCTCTAGTGGTGGCTAGGCCTCCTAGAAAACAATGAGCCTGCTACTGTCTTGGCTAATAGAGATGTGATGTTTAGCTCATGTGGTAGAGGCTTCTGCATTAAGCCCAAGAAGGCCCAGGTTTAATCTCTCTTGATGCCCGTGTGTGAGTTGACTTTATAAGTGGTGGGCTCCATTTTGGGAGAGGAGGTGAGACTGCTGGTGTGACGCTCTGTCCATACCAGAAGCTGCTGCTGTTGGGGGGCCTGATGTTGCTGCTGAGAGCCTGCTGGGGTTTTGATTGAGGTGGGAGCTTTGGAGGTGGTTGGTGGCTTCACTGGAGCCAGGGCAGAGACTGTGGCTGTGCCTAGAGCTGATTGAGATGGATCTGCTCTGCAGTGAAGGTAGTGTGAGTAATCCTCACCCTTGTTTAGGAAAGTATTTGCAAGAGAAGGGGCTCAGCAAAGAGAGTTTAAGGAGGTGCCTGAGCCTGAGAAGAGGCAGAGTGGTCTTCTCATCGAACCAGGACCCAGGGTTATTGAAATTGGTTGGCCAACTCCAATCTTCAGAGGGGTTGTGCAGCTTGTTGCCTTCAATGGACCGATACACTGAACCAACAGAGTGCTGTCTCCAGCTTCATATCTTCAGGCATGCCCATGCAAGCAAGTGTTTAGCACTCTGAACTCCAGAGGAGTGTACACTCCGGTATGGGGTAAATGGTGGCAGTGCAAATGTCAGTTAGAGAGAAGTTTCATTTATTACTGTATACTATATTTGTTAATTGATTTATTCAACTGCCCCCTGTGGATTTAAATTAGTAGTGGCACTTAATTTCAGTCTGGACTGTTATACCTGCACACAGGTGAGTATTGCCTGCTCCCAAGCAAACAAGGAAAGAAAGGCGGGGTTACATATAAAATTAACATGGCACACATTAAGTGGATTAAAAACTGGCTAACTGATAGGTCTCCAAACGTAATTGTAAATGGGGAATTGTCATCGAGGGGGTATGTTTCCAGAGGGGTCCCGCAGGGATCAGTTCTTAGTCCTATGCTATTGAAGTCTTACATCTTGACACAAAGTAGTAAAGAAAAAGAGAATAATTGAACCTTCAGTCCCTCTGGGCTCAGCAGCTAGGCTCTGTCTCCTTCCTTCTCCCTGGGAAAGGCTTCTGCAGAGCCCTTCTTCTGGAGCTCTCAGGATAGATCTCTCTCCCTGCCCTGTCAGGCCCCTTCTGAGCTGTCTGTCTCCCTTTTAAGTTCCACCTCCAGCTGGAGCATGCTCTGTAGGTGGAGATGGTGGGGACCATCTGGGCCCGTAGTGGCTCCTTAACCCCTTCAGTTCCAGTGTGAGATTTATACACTCCATCACAAGGACACAAAAATTGGGGGAGTGGTAAATAATGAAGAGCACAGGTAATTGATTCAAAGTCATCTGCATCACTTGATAAACTGGGCACAAGCAAACAACATATGTTTTAATATGGTTAAATGGAAATGTATGCATCTGGGAACAAAGAATGTAGTCCATACTTATACAAACAGGTACTCTATTCTGAAAAAGATGTGGGGATTGTGTTGGATAATCAGCTGAACATGAGCTCCCAATGTGACACTGTGGCCAAAAGAGCGAACATACCTGTGTTCTGAGAAGTTTGTAAATAACATCTAGAAATTGACACTGTAGATGGGTTTTTCTTCTCTACCACCTTTGCCTTCCTCCATTTAGACTTTAGTGTTGATAAAAAATAAAGATATCATTTGTGATATCTTACATTCTTCTGTTGTTTAATAATAATGAAATTTTTATGTTTCCTCGTTTGTCTTTCATCCGTTAACATCTAGAGTCATAGACTTTAAAATCAGAAGGGATAAATATGATCATCTAGTCTGATCTCCTGCACAACGCAGGCCACAGAACCTCACCCACCTATTCCTGTAATAAACCTCTAATCTATGAGTTATTGAAGTCCTCAAATCAGGGTTGAAAGACTTCAAGGTACAGAGAATCCAGTACCTTGCTACATGCTACAGAGGAAGGTGAAACGCCCCATAGGGCCTCTGCCAATCTGCCCTGGGGAAAATTCCTTCCTGACCCCAAATATGGCAATCAGCTAAACCCTGAATACATGGGCAAGACTCACCAGCCAGACACCCAAGAAAGAATTCTCTGTAGTAACTTAGAACCCACCCCATCTAACATCCCTTCATCGGCCATTGGGCATATTTACCACTAGTAGTCAAAGACCAGTTAATTGCCAAATTAGGTTGTCCCATCATACCATCCCCTCCATAAACTAAGCAAGCTCAGTCTTGAAGCCAGCTAGGTTTTTTGTTCCCATTGCTCCCCTTGGAAGGCTATTTCAGAACTTCACTCCCCTGATGGTTAGAAAAATTCATCTAATTTCATGTCTAAACTTCCTGATGGCCAGTTTATATCCATTTGTTCTTGTGTCCACATTGCTGCTGAACTTTAATAAATCCTCTCCCTCCCTGGTCTTTATGTATATAAATAAATATAAATGTATCTAATAAATAATATATATTTATATTATATCTCCATATAATATTTATAATATATAAATATATAATATACATCTATACAATATTTATAATATATCATATTTATATATAATATATTTAAATACTGATATACTATATATTTTTATAACAAACATATATAAACCCTAGTGCACAGACCTGAGCCTTGCTCCAACTCCTCCAAAGAAAAGGCCAAAGTGCTAGTGTGGGAAGAAGAGTTCCTTGACACAAATAGAAGCAAGGATGATGTATCAAAGGTCAAGTATCCAAGGGTAAAAGCTAATTATTTAATGAAGAATATGTCCTGGCTCTGCACTGTCAAATGCTTCATTTCCTTTTTTATATTCTGTGGTTTACCCCCGGGGTTTTTTCTCAGTTTTTTCTTGTGCATTTTTCAATTATGGAGACAACAGAGAGAAAAATGAATATCCTCAGAGAAGTGCTTTTCCTTTAATGCCTCAGCTAATGTTCACTATGTAGACAGGCTGCAGTCAAAGGGAAGAGGTAAGCAATTTATTTTACGATTTAAATGCAGTGGGGAATACGATGCATTCCTTTTTATATTGCAAGGATCTCCACTGCCTTGTACCTTTTGAAATTATTTACATCTTGTAAAGTGGGCATGCATTGCGATATAGGAGTGTTGTACACCTACTCTGCACAACTATAACTGACTGCAGAAATGATGGTCTGGTGCTTAAGGCACAGGACTGGGACTCAGGAGATCTGGGTTTAGTTCCTGTGTGACCTTGGTTGGGGATAGGGTGATCAGATGTCCTGATTTTTAGGGACAGTCCTGATATTCAGGGCTTTGTCTTATATAGGCGCCTATTACACCCCAACCACTTCCTGATTTTTTACACTTGCTATCTGGTCACCTTAGTTGGGGACTTAATCTCTCTGTGCCTCAGTTTCAGGCCCGCTGATAGGGAGCAAGGAGGGCAATTGCCCAGGGGCCTGGTGATTTAAAAGGGTCTGGGTGGATGGGAGGATAGAGACATCCTCCTCTCCTCCACACCCCACCTCCCCTTAAGTCCCCCTCTGCTCATGCTCTCCGCCCCTCCCCAGAGCTTAGATTATGCACCATTCAGGTTCCCGGAAGGCTGAGGAGGTGGTATCTGCTACTCAGCTTCCTGGGTTCATCAGTGATCTCTCTGTAGAGTCCAAGGGATCCAGGAAGCTGAGTAGCAGATACCTCCTCATCAGCCACCTGGGAACCTGCATGGCACAAAACAAATAAGTAAAAACTTCCAGTGGAAGCCCACTTGGACCTCAGCCATCCCTTTCTAGGGGGCCATTGACTGTTCTGCCCTGGGGCCCGGAATTGCTGTCAGTGGGCCTGCTCAGTTTACTATCTGTAAAAGGGCGCTATTATTTCCTTTCTCTCCTTCTTTGTGTGGCTTGTCTGTTTAGACAGTAAACTCTTCACAACAGGAACTCTCCCTTATTTCGTGTATGCGAAGCCCAGAACAATAACACTCTGATCTTAGTTGGAACAGATTTACTCAGCGAATAAACTTTTGGTGCAACAGTTCCTGTATCAGACCTCTACTGTATTTTGCATGACTGAATAGAGATTTACAATATAACAGCATGGGTCATGCCAGGCCAATGTATTACATGATAACTGTAACACTCTTAGAGCTGGGGCTGGTAACATCACCTATTATGAAGTCTGTCCGATATGTACTATTATAAGACCCTGTTTTCAATTGCTTGTAACTTTGTGGAACTAGAACCATTAGTGTTTCAATCTTCCATGCTGGGTATCTGCCTCAGGCTGAAGTTTTTTGAAACTTTCAGTCAAAATGGTTTAAAATCCATGAAAAGTGCTCTACATGCTCTTTATTAATACTTTAATTAAATTAATTTTTAATTTCAGTATGTGTAAATATGACAAGGCTGCCAAATGGCAAAAAAAAAAAAAAAAAGAGAGAGAGAAAGATGAGGGAAAGAGCTTTGACATTGGTGCAGGGGACATCTGTTTGTCCTGCACTCAACACAATGGAGCCCTAATCCTGAGACATTGGCCTTGAGACATTACTGAAATTAAGTATTAAATAACAATAGTAATCGGTAATAGATCACTACGGTAAAGAGTACATTTTTCAAAATTTGTAGAGGAGCAAGTATCTCAGAGCCATAGAGATGTAAAACCATATTGTGTGCAAAGCTCAGTGCTGAATGAACACACTGAATTCCTTTCCCATTCCACAGGAGAGTGCTCCCTTCAAGTCAGGTTTCAGGTGCATCAGAGGAGAATTTACTACGTTCAGTTTTGTTCTCCGCTCTCTCTGACTTTCTGATTTGATGAATGAAAATACCTTAATGTAAACAGATATAGTCATGGTATACCTCATGGAGCTCTTCATCTCAGGTTTTGAAATGGACAAGTGGAACTTGACATATTTTTGTCTCACTGGGGATCCATGAATTATATCACAACAAAAGGGAATGTTTCCAGTGACTATACATATGTACTACCCACCACTTTATTTTGGCTAATTATGATCATCTCCTACCTAGGCTTTGTTGAGAATGAAATAGTCCTCTGGTTCCTCTGTTTTCAGATCAGAAAGAACCCCTTCACTGTCTGATCACTAACCTGTGCATTGCTGTTACTTCCTTACTCCTTTGTAAATGTGTTCTGTAAGTTGACTATATATTTTATTATGAATTCTCTTTTGGCACTTACTACACAATAATCATTTACCTTAACCGTTATCATTTACCTTTCTCTTTGGGTGAGACACCGGCCTCTGTCTCTTAACAGCCATAAGTGCTGAGCGGTGTTTATCTGTACATTCCCTGATCTGGTACTGATGTCAACCCCCAAAGCACCGCACAGCAACTGTGTGTGCCATTCTGTGGGTTTTTCCCTGTCTGGTTACTGCAGCAGAATATCTTGTGTGCAGCGATACCCTAACAGATATGCCATTACAGGGAAATATGCCAGGCAATGATCATCTTCATCTCCATCTTGAGTTTCTTGTTAACTCCACTCATGCTTCTATCCAGCTTGACCCTGGTCATGAAGATCTATAAAACTCCCCAGGAATCACATTCCTCAAAGCTCTACATAATCATAGTGGCTACTGTGAACATCTTCCTCATCTTTGCCTTGCCCATGAAGATTATACGCCTCATGCAGCATCAGTATAGTTCAGTACTTTCAACAGTTCAACCTTGTTACGTTATTATCTGCCATCAACAGCAGTGCCAACCCCCTCGTTTATTACTTTGTGGGGAGCAGCAAGAAGAAGATAATCAGTGAACCCCTCAAAGTAGTTCTTTTCAGAGTCTTCAAAGATGGGTTACA
Organism: Emydura macquarii macquarii; assembly: GCF_026122565.2. Taxonomy (NCBI): domain Eukaryota; kingdom Metazoa; phylum Chordata; order Testudines; family Chelidae; genus Emydura; species Emydura macquarii. The sequence goes on from NW_027131696.1 coordinate 18,112, forward strand.
GCCAGGATGTTAAGAAGGCAATGTTCTTCAAACAGTTGCTTCAGAGGTAACTTTCTAAAGTTAGAGCCTGTACAAGTGTAAAGTGAAGCACTGTGAAGAGGAAAGTAAAGTAAACAACCCTTAAATAGAGGGAAAAGTTTTATCTCTTATGTGGCAGAAACAAGGTATTGTATTTCAAGGGAGAAACATACATATTTTTCCTAATATTACTTAGCTTCAACTGCAAGTAAAACTCTTAATGTCTTTAAAAATCAGAATTTTGTAATACTGAATTGAATATTCCTGCCTTGTTTCCAGCACTATTATGTAGAAACGTTAAAGGGAAACTGTGGGATTTATTTTACTATGATGATGTTTGTCATATCTTCAAAGTTCATTTCAGTGAATGAGAAAAAGCTGAGCTGATAAATTGTTTAGAACTGTTACTATCCCAGAATTCTAATTTGTATTTTGTAGATTACTAATTTCAATATTTAAACATAGTCACATAGTTCTTCCTTTCTGCCAGATTCTGATTATGGCTATGCTAATGTAGATCTGGAGTGACTCCATTGACTCTAGATTTAATATATGGTATATGTTTGAGATCAGAATCTGACTTTTTCTTTTCTTTCCATTGAAATTTGCTGTATGTGATTGTATTTGCTATGACTCTTTCGCTGAGCCTTACTGGTTTGGGGCATTAATTCTTCTGGTAAACTTGATATATTAAAAGGTATATTGAATGGGTTAATTGTCCCTCCTCATACATATTGTTATGGATGCTTCCCCCCCCCCCACCTACTTTAGGGATCCCTGGGTGTAGCACATTTGGAGAAATATATTATCTGTTATTATATAAATGGAGTGTCATTTATCTTAACTGACAGGTCTACAACAATTCAAATGTAACCTTATTCCGTGTTCTTTTACAGTACCTGCCTCAAAACATTTTGTAATGAAATGTAATGGAAATAAATAAAATATATCTCTACATTATATTTTAGTTGTGAGTATATTTGTATGTGAATATGACTTATGGGGAAATAAGGCCTCTTATTTCCCCATAAGGGATATGAGCTCAGATGGGATATGAATATGTGAATTTCCTCATAAGGGCCTGAGCCAAAGCCTATTGAAGTCAGTGGGCATGTTTCAATTGAGTTCAGTGAGAGTTGGATCAGGCCCCAGTTGTGCAAGATCCAAGGTTTTAAATGAACATTAAAATAAAGGGAATTGTTTTTATTATAAGACAGATGTCTAAGAATAATTCCCTTTACTGTAGGAATTCCTGGGTGAGATTCTATGGCCTGTGATATGCAGGAGATCAGACTAGAATATTAATAGATTTCATTGCCAGAAGGGACCATTTTGATAATCAAATCTGACCTGCTGTATAACACAAGCCATAGAACTTCCCCAAAATAATTCCTTTTGAACTAGAGCATATCATAGTCGTCTTTTCTGGCCTTACATTTACTGAGACTGGTAAAAATCACAACAAATAACATCAAATGAGATTTTTTTCTTCTTCTTCTTAAGACCAGATCAAAGGATTGATTGATTCCTATGAAGTGACCATACAGAAGGCCAAGTGTTCACACACGTGTGTGACTCCCAAGGAGGTTATGAAGCTGTCTTCTGAGGAGTATGGCATTTTCTATAGTATCTCAGATATCTTTTAAAAAATTATGTTTCCACACCTCTGATTATGAGAACAAAGTTCCAAAGGTTAGTTACAGCAATAATTAGGCTTATAAAATACTGGGAAATGTACAATTAATACATTTTTTCAGTGAACATATATAAAATATTCATTTTTATATTTGTATAAAATATGAAATTATAATATATATATGAATGTAATGGAATATCTATTTTATCCCTATATAACACAGTTTTTTAAAATTAACAAATTATAATGTTTTGGTATTACAGCATTTTATTTTCTCAAATTTGTTGAAACAACGCAAAGAATTATGGGAGATGGAAGTTATATGAGAAAAAAGAAGGGTAGTTTGTGTATCGTGGAAAGAAAAAGACTAAAAATCCCTCTAATAGTAAGTACACATGTAATAGGCTGGTATTATTAATGTATCAATGAATACTAAGGGAATATCAGTAACTTCACTGCTGACCACTGCTGACAACTAGCAAATAAATTTCACAAGAAAGAGTCATTCATGAAATAAGTGTTTTAAATTAATACCAAGGGATCCTGTTTATGGCCAGAAGTTTTGGAGTTATAAAAGGATATAACTTTTTCATCTTAAAGATTTGTTTAGTTTTAAACTGTTTGAAATCATATAGCAGTTCTTTTAAGAAATACCTTAGCACACCACCAGCTACTCTAAAACTGCTGAAGTGTAACAAAGTATTCAGAGAAATGGTTCAGAGAAAAATGCCAGCATTTAAAAAAGTATGCCAGAGCTACAAAAATCTTTTCCCAAAGGAAATAACAACAAACAAGAACATAAATACTGGCAATGAAGATATTTTCAGTCCATTAACGATTTGTTTATTTTTATATAATATGCTACATTGTTATCTTTGCTAAAGATGCTAGGGGATTTGTGCTAAAGGGACTAATTGAAGCCCTGTGTAAATAACAGATATTATAGTGATGGGCACCCATAAACGTGATATATAAGAGTAGACAAGAATGTGTTTTCAAGGCACACAGGTTGGTGTGATTAAAGACTGATGCTCATGAGTAAGACTGTACAAAAAATTCTGACCTAGACAGTTTCCATCCCCCAGAGACTAATGAACAGCGGAATACCAATTCCAGACAAAATACCCTCCCTTTATTTCTGGCATACAGTATGCAAGGGAGAATCAGGAAAATAAAATACATTGCCTTCATACATTTGATGTAACACTGTCACCTTGTGGCAATAACATGATATATTTGTGCTATGTCTATATAGCTTTGCATATAGGGTACTCCACAAAGGAGACCTTGGTCTTTGAGAAGAGCTAGGCAGTCTTAAATGCAAGTCACAGACCACAGATGCACCGAATTGTTTTTTGGGTTTGTTTTTTGTTTGGTTGTTACTGTGATGTTGTGTTATTTTGCTTTCTCTTATTTTTACTTGGTCACCAGGAAAACAATTTTCTGAGTAACCGGTAACAAAAAATTAATCTGGATTGGTCCTGCTAGGTCCAGTGAGGTTTGTCTGGGTCCATGGGCATATTCAGGAAGCTGGAAGGCTTTACTTTATACCTTTGACTCTCAGCTATAGCTGGTGCTGGTTGCTTGGGGAAGGAGTCCTGAGGATATGTCCTATCTGTCCAGTCAACTTGAGAAGAGGATTCAGAAAGAAATATCAGTCTTTCAGATGAGATGAGTAATTCTGATCTATCTCACCTGCCTTAAGAAGAGGACAGTGTAGGGACTAACATGGCATTACTTCCTAGGACAATTGTGCAGCCAGGCTCTGCAGTATAAGCAGTTGTCACAAATTCAGAAGAAGACAGGGAATGTTGGAGATAATCAGAGCTGAATGAAAAGTGGAAAAATAATGTCTCAAAAAAGATTGAAATGCTGAAGTTGTTTCTATTCCACAAGGTTCAAAATGGGAAAAAAATTATTTAAAAATATTTTTGTTAAACATTTTCCCCTCAAATGTTTTAATTTAATTTTTTCAATATTTCCTCTTTCACCCTCTTTCTCCCTCCTTTTTTCCCCCTTTTGTAAAGTGCTGAGTGCAATAAAATGAACGATGGTCAGGTTTTTGTCTTGTCATTCTTTCCCCCCCCATTTTTCCTTTTGGCAATCTGTTTTAATTATTACTTATACCAATGTATTCATAATTAATTTTTCCATTTAATAGGGTGCAGAAAACATAATTTAATATAGATCCATAGAGATATTTCAGTTGGACTATTGAATGATCCTTGTGCTTAAAATTCAGCAAATGCATATATGTTTGCAGGATCAGAGCCTATATCCATGAGTTTCCAGCCAGCTGTTGTCCGTTATACCTTTTTAGTTTATTTTAAAGGTAACAGCAATTACAATATGTATTTAAATATTTATGTAATTTTACAACTGTCTTGCTATATTTTAACCTTGATTTACAGGTAGGATGATGACGTATATGATTGTACTGCACATGCAGGCACAATTTTGTTGTTTTTATAGAAAGGGCCAGCTCTTGCGAGCTTCTTTGCATGGACTTCTGTACCTCTCAGGAGCCTCACTGAAATCATTAGGACTTTGTGCAAGTGCAGGGGTCTATGTACATGAAACAGCTTGCAGGACTGAGAACTAGTTTAGGATAAATTTCCTAATTCCTTTAGCAGAAAACAGCTTTGGGTTTGCCCTTTTCAGATAACATAGCCTAACTGAACTGTTACAGATTTCTAGACCCTGATACATAGAATGCTGTTTCATCCCCAATTTCTCCCTCCAGTAATGGGACCAGAGATGGATGCTTTTAATCTCCCAATCCTCTTCTCATCAGTTTAGGACTCTGCTCTTGGGTTAGATTGTGATAGTCTTACTCATGTTGAATAGTGCCTTATACCATGAGTAGTCCCAGTAGGATGGCTTGTGGAGTAATGTATTATTCAATATGAACTAGATTATTGTAATCTGGCCCCTTGTTTGGAGTCCCACTGGTTGTAAGGATGGTAAGGAGTGAGTTGGGGGAAAGAGAGAAAACAATTTCAGCAGTTTGGCTTATACATTTTACATTTCTGTTTGTTTAAATGTCTACTGAAGAGTGCTGATAACTACTGGGTAGACCTTCTTTCCATAAATGCCAGCTGTCACTATTTGGACAGATGTCTTTAAATGTTTGTTTCCATTTTCCGACTGTCCCTCAATAATGCTTTCCATCTAAAGGGTAGTTCAACAGAGTTAAAGGTGTGTCCCTATTTGTGTGTGTGTGTGTATAGTGTCCCTATTTATAACATATGCCTGAAAGTAACCGATTGCACAGGTTCAGAGTCTAGTGGATAAACTCATAGGTGGTGGCAGTAGGGGGATGTCCCTTCCTCTTCCCTGAGAGAAATGCTGCTGTGTGCAAGTCTCCACCCCTTCCCACAGTTTGAAACCATGTATTATTTCTACACTATCTTGGCTTTCCTGCTGTAGTAATAGCATTGCATCTGCCATTTAATCACAGATTTGCTGTCAGGTCTCACCCACATGGGATTAGCTTTCAGTCTCTTCCAATGCTGTAGGTTTTGCTGTGTGTGTGAATTTTTTAAAATCTTTTTATTTATTTAGGAAGTTTTAGCAGGTTTACAAATCATTGCTATTTAAATATCAAAGACAAATCATGACAACAGTGATCTTTTAGAGAAAAATTATACAGTAATAAATGACTCATTAAAAATATCATTTAACATTTAAAATGTTTTCCCCCAACTTTCAGCTTCTCATAGCTGATCTTGATGTGTTTGGTATGTGTATGTGTACTGTGTAGGTTGTGTGTATGAGGGAGTGCACATGTGTGTGTCTGTGTATAGATGTGATGTGGGTTTGTCGGGGATGTTTGTGAGGGGAGGTAATGTGGTATGAATTTATATGTGTAGCTGGTTGTTGGAAGTAGCAGGTGAGTATGTGGGGTGATTAAGGAACAGAGTGTGTGTATAGGCAAGGGTGTTGTGTGTGCATGTGTGTGAGGGGACTGAGTATGCATGGGAGGGGCTGCATGGGTAGCCCAGTGGTGGCACAATGTGTGTGGAGGGACATGTGTTGGGGGACACTGAGTGTGTTCTTGAGATGTATATGTATGGGGACTAAGTGCATATGACTGGAGGCATGTGTAGGGCTGGATGGAGGTTTAGTGTATTACTGAGGTGTATGTTTGGGAGCTGAGTGTGAGGTGTTATTGGGGTGCACGGGGGGCTGAGTGCCAGTGTGAGATGTTATTGGGGTGCACGGGGGGCTGAGTGCCAGTGTGAGGTGTTATTGGGGTGCACGAGGGGGTTGAGTGCCCACATGAGGTGTTATTAGGGTGCACGGGGGGCTGAATGCCTGGCTGAGGTGTCACTGGGGTGAACGCGCCCGGCTGGCTGGGTCTGATCCCAGGAAGTCGGGGTCGGGGGCTCTGCCAGGTGTCTCGTTGCGGGCGGTGCGGAGGGTCTGGGGGTGCCCTGGGGGAGGGGGGGGGGGCTGAGTGAGTCTGTCACACACAACCCCCGCCCCTCTCGCCCCGCCTGCCACTCACATGATCGGTCACGTGGCCCGGGAGTCACATGAGCTGGGAATGGGGTCACATGACCTCGCCAGTCGCTCGCTATAATCATTCATGTCCCAGGGGCAGCAGCGCCCGCCAGCCACAGTCAGCCCCGGCTCCGCTGCGCTCCGCGGCCCCCGCGCTCGCACCCATGAGACGTGCCGCCTGCGGCTCGGGGGCTGCCCCGCCATGGCTCCCCGCGCCCCGCCTCCTCCTGGCCTGGCTGCTGCTCCCGGGGCTGCGGGGAGACGGCGAGGCCCAGAGCCTGGACTTCCAGCCGCTGTGCAGGTGGGGACCCTCCCGCCGGTCGTGCCGCTGCGGGGAGCGAGGAGCTGCTTCGGGGTGGGGCTGGAGCCCCCATGCAAGGCCCAGGGCATTCACGGGACAAAGAGGTTCCCCCCGTCCACTTTCCCTTCTCTGCTCTGCAAACGCCTCTAAGTCTGGCAGCCAGCTGCAGCGGGGTGGCGAACTGGGTCCAGGAGCTCTTGGCTCCCTGGGTGTCGGATGAGCTCCTGGCCTCTCATGCTCGGTTGTTTGTGTGTCTCCCTCCTTTGCTGGCACCATTTGTGGTGTTTTGTCCGAGCGCTTTCTTGTGCAATTGCCTTTTGCTTCCTTAGGCCCATCCTGCCGGGGCATGGCCTTTATTGCCTTCACCATCTGCCTCCTGTTGTGCCACTAAACAGCTGAGCGTTTCAGCTCAGGTGGTTGCATGTTGGTAGCTTGCCCCTTAGGTAAATGTTTGTGAATCTGCTAGTAGAGTGCTTTGGGATCCTCCCTTTAATTTGGTTTTTACTGAGCCTACTGCTGTGCTATTTAAAGGTAGAGAAAGAATGGGTAATGTTTGAGACTGCAAGGTGCTGATCTCTTTTTATTACCTTTTGTTTGTATCTTGCTGAGGTAGATAAAGGGAAAATAATTTCTGAGTTCCTAAGTGACTTAGGCTCCTAAGGCCCATTTTCAAAAGGGACTTAGGTGAACTTGTCTGATGCAGCTGACATTTTTAGGGATAGAGGTTTTTCAGAGGAGAAACTTAAAAATGAGTAGCTAGCTCTGCTTTGGTGTCAGTGATCTCCTAGTGCTTATTAAAAGGTTAAGGATATTGTTCTGAAATATTTGATTAGTTTTCCTCCTACCCATTCCAGTATTACACAATGCATAGTCCATTGCCTGGCTGCTGCCTTCCACCCTGTAGGTGACTGCTTTCTACTAGTGTCAAATGTATCTAAATTAATTAAGCATGCTTGAAACATTTGGGATCAAAGGAGCTGCGTAAACAATATATGACTTATGTGTGCATAAACTCTTTCTCTCTCTCTGAGTCAACTCGAGCAGGTTTTTCCAGTTGCCAATTCTAGTGGGTGTCAGGCTAAACAACAGTGAGAGAAAATAAAACGATACTGAATGTAGTTTAGTGTGTAGCTGCTTGTGAGCCAGCTTTTTCTCCTCTGGGTTAGAGATGCAGGAGTTGAATTTATAGGTGTCTTTGAGTCACAAATGCTTTCCTGGTGCTAGGGATACTGAAAGTAGAGGTGCTGGGGGTTTGGCTGCACCCTCTGGCTTGAAGGAGGCTTCCACCATATACAGTTTTGTTCAATGTCTTTCAGCATCCCCACTGTAAACATTGTTCCAGTACCCCTGCCTGGAGCTTGGGGTGTGGGTGAAGGGGCAGAGCAGCTATACACTTTCCTTGATGCAGGGATGAATGTAAAAGGTCATGCTAATTCAAAGTATACAGTAGTAGAAGGCAGGCAGATGGAAGGTCATCTCTACATTGGCAACTCCTGCAGCATAGCTGATTCCAAATAGGGTGACCAGATAACAAGTGTGAAAAATTGGGAAGCGGGTTGGGGGGTAATAGAGGCCTATATAAGACAAAGCCCTGAATATCAGGACTATCCCTATACAATCAGAACATCTGGTCTCTCTAGTTCCAAATGTATTGACTTCTGTCCTTCCTTTGGTTTAAACCAGTGAAGCTGAGAGGGAGGTGCTGACCCATGAGCAAAGCAGAGCCTCTATATTAATTGCCCAGCTATTGCAGCCATATTACATGGAGAGGATTCTCCATCCTTGCTGGCAGCATGGACACAACACAGAAGATGGCAATTGGGGGGGGGGGGAAAGAAAATAAAAACTTTCCAGCTTGGAAGCTGGAATGTTAGGCCCATGTGCCTGGGATTAACAGACGGTGGTGACCTACAATACACAAGGAGAATACGGAAGTCAGTTTTGATAGACCATGAGCTGTACAAACTCAATGTTGATATTGCAGCACTTCAGGAAACAAGACTTGCAGATGCTGGTTCTGTCCAAGATGCCAATTATGCCTACTTTTGACAGGGTAAAAGCAACAAAGTAAATCATCTGCATGGCATTCGTTTCACTGAAAGAAATAAATGGGTAAAGCTCCTAGAAACACCCATTTGGGTAAGTCAGTGTGCCATTATCTCATTTAAATTTCAGATGATTGGCTTTATGAACATCATTAGTGCTAATGCACCAACACTCAAATCTAGCCCCGAGGAGAATGATACATTTTACGTCCCTTTGTATCAAGTCATCAAAAGAACACCATCAACTGGGCAACTTTTCCTCCTTGGTGACTTCAATGCAAGCGTCAGTGCCGATAACTTGTGGCCCGATTGCCTAGAACATTTTGACATATCTCAGGATGAATGAGAACAGCCAATGACTTCTTGAATTCTGCACCCAAAACCAATTTGCAGGAAAAGTTCACCACACAGTGTTGCAGTGACATTCCTGATCAGGTCACTGGCACCAATTAGACTGTCATCCTTATCAGGAGGAAAGACCTATCTTCCGTGCAGAACACTTGCAGACGAAATGTTCCTCCACTTGGAACATCCCATGGCAACATCTGCTTCTCCTATCACAGTTTGAATTCGATGGAGGTGTCCAAGGAAACAAAAGTAGAAATAAGAAACCATATATGAGACATCTAAATACAGCATGGGTCCAATGCCTAGGCATGGGTCAGAAGCAGACAACAGAAAGCATAATGAATTAAAATTGATGCTGAGGACAATGTATGACCTCATCAGTGATGGAGCACCTGAGAGAGCCTGTAGCACTGAGTGTCTGAATGACACTGCCAGTCTTGTGGTAGCCCTCCTTGTCCCTCCAGGATACTTGGTACACCACAGACCTAGACAGGATAAGAAGACAGGTGGTACTGCTTTCTTCTTCTCTGCAAACATCAAATGTAAGAGAGGTGCCTCCGGTAAGACAACTTCATCTGAATTCATTCATCTGACAGTAGAAACCAGAGCCAAAGCCATGTAGTTTTTTAATGCTTATTTACCGACCACCACAAGCAAAAGGATTTGTATTATAAAGGAGCCCCCTGACCCCTTGTCTGCAATGGTCGTGAAATATCCCAGACTTGTCATCCTGGGAGACTTCAGCACTAGTTGATAGGGCTGCAGATTCAAAAACCTCAGAACTATCTCTTCACTTGCCTCCCTAGGACTTTCCCAGATCATCTCAGGTCCAACTCACATGTGGTCATACCTGAACATTATCTTTGGTCTAGATATCAAGTGAGAGGATGTTACAACCCAGCCATTATCTTGGACCGATGATCCCCTCATTAAGACAGTGGTCAGAGACCTTACAGCACTCAGGCAACAAAGACTAACAATCCTGATTCCATCATGAAAACTCATGGACACCAACAAATCACAAAGCCAGTTGAAGACATTAGTATCCACCTACAGGACAAGAAGTTGAGGACCTGGTGACTCACTATTGTTCTACAGTGGCCTCAGCCATTGACTTGCTGGTCCTTTCCTTGCCATTGCCCACACAGACCTCCTTGGTTTTCTGATATGCTGCATTGAATGAAGAGAGGGATGGAATATCAAGCATTGATGGCCAAAAGCAAAGGTTTTGATTCATACAGGATGAAACTTAATGAATTTCTCAGCCTATTCTGAGGCTGTATTACAGGCCAAGAGAACCTTCCTGTCAACCTCCATTGAGACTGTCCAGTCCTGTCCCAAGGAAATACTCAGGATTGGTGAAGCAATTTACCACCCTGAGTGCATATAACCTCCATCAGAGCCAAGCGCTGTGAAGAACTAGTATCAAGCACATTTGGGAAGGCTTCTTGGACAACATTGATCCACTCTGCTTCCACCCATCCACTGGTCCACCAACCAACAGCCCACCTGTATTTCCAGAATACAGTATATTCATTCATCAAGAAACTCTGGACAGTCTAAAGGTTGTGGAAAAAGTCATGAGTAGCCCCATTGCTGGTGCCATTCCTGACTGAAATAGCCAATGCCTCCTTGAGAGAAGGAATTGTCCCTTCTTTCTTCAAACTTGCAGTAGTGGACCAATACTGAAGAAACCCACCCTGAATATTTCAGTCCTTTCCAGCTATTGCCCAATGTCAAACCTATCATTCCTGAGTATGCTAATAGAGAAGGTAACTAAAGACCAACTACAAGCTTGTCTAACTGATCCCATGTTTTAGACCCAGCACAATTGGGATTTAGACCAGGACATGGAACTGAAACTGGTTTAGTGGTACTGATGGATGATTTTCTGTCAATGGATAGTGTATAGACATCAAGTCTCAACCTCCTGGATCTCTCTGCGGTGTTTGACACTGACCGTGGCAGATACTTCTGCCTCATCTGAGAGAGGTGGCAGGAGTCCAGAGTAATTCACTAAAATGGTTTGAGTGCTTCTTGGAGGGGCGCACCCAAAGAGTAACGCTGGGAAACTGCACCTCCATCATTAGACCCATCATTTGTGGGGTTCCACAAGGATCATTTCTGTCTCTAGTCCTTTTCAACATCTACATGCAACTGCTGCATGAACAGGTCAAATGACATGGACATAAGTGCCAGCACCATGCAGATAACACACAGCTCTACCTATCTTTCACTACATGTAACCACACTAATACTACCAAGATGGCCCAGTGCTTGGATGAGATTAGCTCATGGAGAAAGAATAGCTGGCAGAAGCTGAACCTGAGCAAAAAAGATGATGCGGGTGGGCAGAAGAAAGTATTTTGAGGAGTTTGCAGCCATGGTGCAGTCTCCTTTGAAGGTTCATGGATGCAATTGGCCAATGTTGTCTGTAGTCTGAGTAATCCAAGAGTAATTCTAATACTGAGCTCTTACATCTCACTGGCCATAATTGGGATGGTAACACTTTCTACCATATCTGGTTGGCTAGGGGAGACAAAGACCTGGCCTCGGTTATTCATGCCTTCGTCACCTCTTGGCTGGAATACAGCAATGCAGGATACATGGATGTGAAACTTTCATCAGTTAGGAAACTCCCAATTACAGTAGTACAAACGCTGCAGCTCATCTCCTCCCCAACACAGGCTACTAAGCACATCACATCTGTCCTCTGCTGTCTACACTGGCTTCCTATAGAATTTCTGATCAACTTCACAGTTTCTGTCCTTATCTTCAGGGTGCTCTATGGCTTGGGCCCAGGATACCTAAAAGACTATTCAAAGCTCCAGGATAAGAAGTATGTTGTCTAGGAATGCACAATACTTAAAGGTACTCAGTATGGGCCTAGAGGACTTGACAGGGCTATTATTGCAGGTTGCTGATGTAGTACATTATGTAATGTTTATCATTTTTTAAAAAAAGAAAATGATTCCTCTTCTTCAGGAGCAAACATGAAGAGAAATCTTGATCCATTTGCGAATTGTCCACATCACAATCAGAGCCCTGTGTGGCATCCTGAATAGGAGTTCCAAAGAATGAATAAAGATGGATTCTGTTTCACCAAGTAGTCCTTCTGTGTCGGTGATGAAGCTGAAAGAGCTTGTATTGCTAACTGATTGTGATGCATCTGTCTTATGGCTAGACAGAACTTCATTTCCAGGACTGACATGAACTCTTAACACACTTTACCTAGAACAATTTTGGATTCTTTTGAATATTTAACTCTTCTATGATTTTTTCTTCTCTTTTTTGATACAGTGCTGCAACTTGTCTTGCATTTTAAAAACTAGGCTAAGAGTGTCATCTTTCTCTGACTGGTTAAACTGAAAAAAAACCCAGAACTGTATGCTCCTTAATTTCCATCAGAATGACTTTAAGTGAAAGTCATTCCCTCATTTTGGAGAATCCTGGCACATCCATTGCCATCAGTTATCACCAAGGAATTAAAGTGACATTGGAACTTTTTTGGGGGGGGCAGAAGTTTTTATCTACTTGTGCTTGGGAAAACTCTATTTGTTATGCTCTGGTTATTTTCACATCTTGTTTCCTTTTTCTTGTAGAATATTAACATACTCATCACAAACACATGGACTTTCCTTGTATACAACTTACTCTTATCCAATAAACCAAAGTGGCTGGCTGGCTGATAAATCACTTTTTTTGGCAACTTAACAGATATGAAAATCTTACTATGGTAACTTGCAGTGCAAAATAGCATCTAATTGTAATTAATTTAGTTCTCTCATAATTATTATACACTGCCGAAAAACTACTAATGCAATACTAAAGGTACAAATAGCAATCGAGAAATTCAGAAGTCATAAGTGATTCCGCGATAAGGGCCTGGGCATCACAGGTCTCTGTCAGTTTTGGCCTGTCTCTCTAGCTGGAACACTGGAACCATGTCTCCTTCTCACTGGCCCTGTAGCATCCTGTGAAGGGCAGGGTACATTTTTCTTAGCTTGATCTGGTCACACAGATTAAGGAGGTGTTCAAAGATGGGCAAATTAGAAAGAAAATTCTAAAAGTAGAAAAATGATGTATAGGACAGGCTGTCTCCCTTCCCCCTAAGCCTGCACAGTAACCACAAACATTGTGTGAGCTTCTCAGCAACTCAGACCACTACAGATAAACTGTATGCCCCTGGTGCTCTGTTGGTTCTTTTGCTTGTGGAATCCAGGAGCGAAGGGAAGCTTTTTATGGAGAAAGTCTTCCTTTCTAAATCACTTTCTCTGGCTCTGTAAAAACTAATTTCATGGTTTCCACCAGCCATTTTTCTTCGCATGTTGAGCCATAATCGTGCTAGTTAAAAATCTTTCTGACTTACTTACAGGCACATTATCAACTTAAATCACACTTCTATGTGATTGTTTTTAACCTATAAGAATACTTAAGGCTATTATAACACAAACTAGAGGAAAGAGTCTCTCATATCTTGTGTATCTGATTGCACTCTGGACACAGTTCAAATTTTTCCCCAGTTTATTTGCATCTTTCACACAGCAATAGAGGAGAGACCAATCCTTTTTAAGGAAAATTATTGTGAAGTCACAAAATAAGCTGGGGGCAGATTTAGTATTGAAAACTACTACTAAGTCACTTCTGTAAAGTTACTGAATTTCAAAATGGTGTTTCTGCACAGCCAGTACTTTCAGGGCAATCTTACCTTTCCCCTCCCCCATTGTGTAACAACTTCTTCCTGAACTTTAAAAACTATTTTAGCACTGCTATGCATTCTAGCTCCTTTACAACCGCATATTTCTCCTCTGCCTTCCTCCTTTGGGATGGACCTAGCCTAGACAAAACGAGTGTTGCTTGATTAAGAGAGAGAGAGAGTGGCTTTGTTTTCTGCAGCCGTAGGATAAGCCCATGTATAGCTTTCATATGCTAGCTCAACCGGGGTGTGTGTGTGTGTGTGTAGAGGTGTTACTGAGCTGCTGCTGTTACATATATTTAAAAAAAATCGCATGTGAGCATTCATTAAGATGGAGCATGAGTTGTAAATCCATTACAGTATCACTATCATACAGGGAAAAAACTAGTAGAATATTAATAGAATGTTGCAGTGTTTAAAATAAAGTATTTGAAAGTTAGGAAGTTCAAAGTTGTTGAACTTTAAATCTAACCCCAACATCCTTAACTCTCTCCTCATAATGCCAACCCCTTTCACTCCCAAGCATAACTATATTCTTTCAGCCACTTAATCACAGTACATTGTACTATAATTGACGTAAGAATGTGCATCATGCTCACTCCCAACACGTGTGCTGCTGACAAAACCAGAGAACAGCCTCCCGTTCACCCTCCCTTAAGGAGGCGCACACTGCGGGTGTGGAAACCTGTTGTCTGTTCCTGGCTCTGTCACAATCATGCCATGTGACCGTGGGCAAGTTCAGCTTAATTAGATGGTTTTTAAAGCATGCTGAAATGTTTAAGTGGGAGATGCCACATAAATGCAAGATGTTCTTTGTATGCAAATCGGATCAATCCAGATCTGTCCCACTTCCTTAACATGAGCCGAAGTTTTTGTACAGTTGCTTTAACCCTTTACTGTTTGCAGTAAATGAGCTCCCGGCAGTTGCATGCACTTTTAAAATTGGTGCATCCTTGGAGTTGGTTTATCTATATTCTATTGTATAAGCCAGTGGATTTGTCATAAGATGTATGTAGCCCCAACTGGCATGTCAAAGCATATGGATGAGGTTCAAGATTTCCTGGCCTAATCAGTAAGTTATATAGGTTTGATCTAAGATATAGTTTAGGATTTGTCATAAGGACACACTTACCATCAGTGTTTGTTGTGCAAAGTGACAGGCATACAAGAGTAGAGGTAAGATTTATTTGAGGTACATTATCTATTTCCATTTTCTCCGTGTGGCTTTTTAAAATTCAACCGTAACTTTGCATTTCCTTCCGTTCAGATTTTTATGCTTCTTGGAAGGCTTTGGCTATGTGTAAAGACGAATTTTTGTTGCTCTCTCTTTAATTTGTTTTTGGTACAGGTGTAACTCTTATTAAATTTTCTGTCGGAGATGATTCATCTCTAGAAGTTGTATCTAAATTGAAAAAAACTTAAACGTTCACCAGAATCATACAACTTAAAAAAAACCAAAAAAAAAAAAACCAAACCAACCAAAAAACATGATTAGCAACTGAATAAGTTCTTCACAAACCATTAAAACAAAACTTCAGTCCTATGGAATGCATAGACACTTGTGGATTAATATTACAATTCTTTCTGAAGTTTCTGATGTGGATCTCTTGCAGAATTTTGAGCACAGAGGTCATGAGGCTCTATTTTCTTCAAAAAAGAGAACCTGGTATGGTTTGGTAGCTAGCAATGCAATCAATATCACTTCTGACTGGCCTTTCCCAATTGCATGGGAGTAGGTGTTTCACTTTCCAGTGGTTGTCTGTTACTGTTGAGCTGCAGAGAACCAAAAGGTCACATTAAGCAGAACAAGTTCACACAGAATATTAACCAACCAGGTTCCCTTCTCTTTTACCAGAATTGATGACTGGCATTTTCAAATCTTATAGATCCTGCACTGACTTTCATCTTGTTGTAACCCCACTGGTGTCAATGGCT
Source organism: Emydura macquarii macquarii (assembly GCF_026122565.2). Taxonomy (NCBI): domain Eukaryota; kingdom Metazoa; phylum Chordata; order Testudines; family Chelidae; genus Emydura; species Emydura macquarii. Next base: position 33,597 of record NW_027131696.1, read on the forward strand.
GAACCTTAGTTTTCAAAAGAAGGATACATTTAGCCTGCTTGTGCTTCCTTTCCCTCTTGCGCGCACCCTGTCCCTCCATGCTTTTTTGCATATTTGCTTCTTTTTATAAAGAGTGCCTGAAAACTTAAAACACTCAGCTGTCTGAATGCTGGATACTAAGGGCCTGTTGATGCTGTAGTTCTGGACTGCTGGGGAGCAAGTGGAATTATCAGTAAAACTGAGTAGTTGAGAGGGGAATGGAGTTTTAGGACTGGCTTAAAGACAAAATTGCACTAGAATTAATTATATTGGTTGTAATTCAAACTGTCCTGCTGTAAGTCTGTGTGTGGACACTCCTGGTTTGGGAATATGTGACTTATTTCCATGTAGTTTGAGGGTTTTTAAAAAAAAATAAAATTAAAGCTATATCCGATTAAGAGCAATTTAATGACTACACATGGACTTGCTCCAGAACATGAGACTTAAAACCAATTTAGCTCTCTAAGGCTATGTCTACACTGCAGCACTAATTCGAATTATCTTAATTCGAATTACAGAAAGCGATTTATAGAAAGAAAGCGCTGCAGACTATCCACACTAGTGTTTGTGCTGATTTCTTGCGTCCACACTGTCCAGCCTTAATTCGAATTAGAAAGCAGTGCAATGTGGGAAGCTATCCCATAGTGCAACTAACCATAGAGGCTGTTGTGACGAGTGTCATCATCCCAGGATGCAGCGCTGCTTCCCCCACCCTTTTCCCCCACCCCCAAACAAACAGGAAAAGGATTTTCATGCTGTTTTTTTACTCCGCCGATCGCCATTGCTGCAGGCACATGGAGCCAGCTGAACTATGCTGTCATTTTGACCGTGACAAATACATCGCAGCTTATCCTGGATTACTTTAGAACTGTATGCTGTTTGCCTCTTATGCTCCCCCCACCATCTCCTGTATATTGCTTGCCTTTGATTTTGAGTCTACAGGTGTCTGTGGAATGTAAGATAAATAACAAGGGAGTCATTTGTATCACTGTATTAATATACTAACTGTTTCCATTTCACTGATGGAAAGCATGATATAATGTATCCACATGTAGCACTGTGAATAAACTCTTAAGAAAGTATCAATTTCCATGATTGGCCACTGAAACAATGTAGCAAAGAATTTCCTCTCACTGCTAGCATTTAAAAGGCATTCACAGGGAGGGGAGGGGATGGGGGTGGGTGGTGAAATCTTTCAAAGGGACAAACTTTAAAGGGCTTGCTGGGCATTTAAAATGCATTCACCACACGGAGAGGGGGGTGGTAATCTTTCAAACCCTTAAAGAGACAAACTGCAAAGGGCTTGGTGTGTGTGTGGGGTGGATCACAGCTTGAATTTTAAACCCATTCACTGCAGGAAATGAAGACTTAAATCTTTCCAGGGCTGCTTTGGGGGAGGCTACTGAAATGGGGCATCATGTGATACAGTCTGGAGGCCAATTAATTCGAATTAAGTCCCATTGCGTCCACACTCTCTCTAATGCGATTTAACTGTTGCGCTTCAGGCGCTAATCCACTTGCAGAGGTGGTTTTATCAATTAGATTTTAAAGGCTCCTTAATTCGAATTAACAATGCGCAAGTGTAGACACAGGAGTAATTAATTCGAATTAAGCCACCAGTGTAGGCCAGGCCTAACTGTCTAAAAGTCTGGATTGGTGTGGTTTTAACACCTCGTCTAATTTAAAGGATCTTCAAATGCTGAGAAGGATATCATTTGGTAAAGATTCCTTCAAGACTCGTAACCCTACAATAAGCTGTGAGAACTCCCAGTACATGCTTGGTTCTTCCAGCAAAAACAGGCAATACTAAGGCTTTGATATTTCCAAGCTAACTAAGCAAAAAGAAGACATGTTTATTTATAATCTGAATAGCAGTTGCATCGTTTCAGTTGGGTTTTACTGTTTTGGCGTAAGTGAGACCTCCACACTACTAGTTCTCCAGCCATTCATGGAGTCATTGAGGACAGATTAAAACCTGAATTGTTCATGTAAGAAACAGAGAACATTTTCTGACCACTTTTAAATATCAAGTTCAGACCGGGTGTCTTTTTGAGCTTGTCCTTTTTTAAAAGAATAATAGTATGGCAATTTAATTAAAGCTTTTAAAGTAACTTTGTGCATCACTGGATGCAGCAGGAAGGAGTTGCTGAGCATTTCCTTGGAAGACAGAAGATGTGCCTTTGGGCCCTCATTTGAAATGATGCCCTCAAACTACTGAGCTACCAGTGATTGATTTCACTAAATAAATACGTCTCTAGCTTTGGTTGTGAAATGGCATATTTCTGAGAAGGTATATTGCCCTTTGAGTTGCAATCTAAAACAACAAAAATATCAGGAAGCCTTTTGCACAGGTGGGGAGGACAACTTGTTACATTCTAATAACACCCTTCAGCCAGTGCTAGGAACAGCAGCGAGGCTCCAGAACGAGGAGTCCTGCCTTTTGAGTGAGGACTGGCTTGGGGAGAGAGGTGGGGACTGAATATACAAAACACCTCAATTATTTTTCTTCATGTTTTTTTGCAGCCGCGTTTTTTGTACCTGATTTCATTACCGTGGGCAGGTCTACACTTAAAGCTGCAGCTTTGCAGTTGCACTGATACTCTACTACCCTGACAGGAGAGGTTCTCCCATTGTCATAGTTAGCTTACGTCTCTCGTAGAGGTGGATTATGTGGATGGGAGATGCCCTCCCATTGATTTAGTGCTGTCTACATCAGGGGTTATGTTGGTATAACTGCGTCGCTCAGGGATGTGTGTTTTTCATGCCCCTGTGTAACATAGTTATACCAATGTCTGTTTGTTTGTAGTGTAGATCTGGCCTATAAAATGTGTGCTGTCCTCCTACTTCGCTTAGGATTAATCACTCTTGCTGTCAATGCATGTTACTTACTATATGAAAATCTTGATACATGGAATGATTTTTATAGACTAATACGTTTTGGTCTTATTTTGGTTCAGTTTCAAATGCAACTTGAAATTTATTGTATTTAAATTAAAAAATCTGATTTTCAATAAGAACTTTTTCCTTTTTAAAAAAAATAATTTTTTTTTTTTTTTTTTAAATCCACCCTGGATTGTGAGACTGACACAATTTTGTAAAAGCATTTTTTTATTTCAATGGAACTGCATTTTCTGATAGGGGAAACGTGTTCTCCACCAGCTGTAGTCTCTCCTTTTCCTGCCCCCAAAACACCTGAGGGTTAAGTCAATTTCTTTAGCTCTCCCCCCCCCCCCCCCCAACTCCTTCACACTCTTATGAACTTATTTACAATTTTGCTCTAGCATTGTCTACTTCTTTCCTTTCCTCCTTCTTGTATGTTTACATCTATTCTTTGCTGCTTCTGGTTGGAGCTCTATTTCTTCTCCACTTCAGTGATAACTAATTTGTGAAATCTACAGGAACAGAGGGGGCTAAAGATTAGATCTTTACATGAGAGTGGAAATGCCTGTGTAATAGTGAATTCCTTTTACCAAGTCTCAGTTGGTTTACCAATGACACCAGCTTTTCTTGCCTGATTCTTTGGGATCGATTGAGCGGAAGTGGAGACTTGCTCAATCAATCCAGAACTTGATTTAATAAATCCACCCCCGGAAAAAGAGTAACGCTGTGTCAATGGGAGCACATTTCACATCGGCGCAGCGAAGTGAAGATGCTGCGGTGAGTAGAAGTTAGGAAGTTAACAGGAGATACACAAGCTACTTTAAGTCAACTACCACCGAATTTCATGGTAACTGTAGACCAGGCCTGAGTTGTAACTAAAAGGTGATCTATGTAAATCTTGGAGGAAAGAAAACAGGTCACCTTTGGAAGGTTCTCTGACCCAGTATCCTCTTTGAGTGTGCAGATGGCTCTAATGCCTCTACACCAACCTATAACCTTTTTTTCCAGCAGCAACAGAGTGAAATTAAGAGAACTGCTCAGCTTCCTTGCTGCTGTACAGATCCCTGTGGGCAGAAGTGAAACTGACACGCTGCTTATCAAGGGTTTTTCTGCTGCTTCCTCTTCGTAAAAGACATGCCTGGAGCCTTTACATGTAGTGAGCTAGTGTACTGCAAGCGAGATGTAAATCTACAACGCCTCTCCATGCCATGTCCTTAACTGACTGTGTGGACCCTGCTGGTGTACCCTGAAAGTTTCTGTAGTATGCTTTGACCTATTGTTTGAAACAATAATGCAAATAGGCACTGGAGATTTTCATAGACAGAGAGGATTCAAAAATTAGACTGAGAGTGGGACAGAGTAGCTATACCGCTCCTCTTCTTCCCTCTCCCCCTAGCCCCAGCAGTCAGACTTCAGTGTGGACCCAGAGAGCAGCTTCTCTTTCTAGCAGTTTATGGGTTTGGGAATGATGGCTTCAAATGATCAAAACTCCCACAAGCTAGAGATTGCTTGAGGGCCTCATGTTTTGTACCAGAGTCCTGGGATTTTACCAGGGTGCAATCCATGTAGTTGGGCCTGATTGCTGGACGTCTCGTGGCATCAACCCTGAATTTCATTGGTCGGGAATCTTCTGTCTTGGTCTCTGGCTAGCAGCTGTCTGACAAATGTTTCAAACCATACTGGGATTGTGGAACTGTAGACACTGGAAATGGGGAGGGTGTGGGAAAGAGCTAATAGGTCACTCAGTGTATCTGTGTGGGCACCAGTGATTGGACACAGATATTTCTAATGCATGATCACTGTGGTCTCAGAGCACTCTTTGAGTGCTGGCCATTCCTTTGAATGTGTATTCTAGTGCATTGTCCAGTTGAAATGTAAAAGTCTCAGGTGAAGAGGATTCCTCCATCTTTCTTGGGTGGTGATGCCACAAACTAACAAATCTCACTGTTGGGGAAACATTTTCTCATTCTGTTTACCTTTTCCCCTTAATTTTACTTCACTTTTTTCATAGGTGCTCTTCAGTCACTGTATTTACATACTTTAAAAGTGAGAGTGAAATTGTGTGCCTCCTTCAGCTGTACTTTTGGTCTAGCCATAACTATTGGCACCCAGTCTTTCCTTCATAAGCATCTCGCTCTCAAGCCCCCGTCATTTTTCCGACTTGCATCTGAATTACCTCTGTCCACATCTCCGTAGTATTGAGTGGCCAGTTTTTTAAAGGAATGTTCCCAAGAGCTCTGGAGATGTGGGGTATCTGGTATCATGAAGACACTTCTAACTCAGCAGCTATTTTCAATCAGTGGTAAAGTGGCTAAATCTCTTCCCATGTTTTTTCTAGGCCCATACACATAAATAACATAAAGGAATGCTTATGCTACCTCAGATACAAAGTTTAGAATTGGGCTTCCCATGTTATGGTGATTGTTGCATTATTTTCTGCTTAACCTTGGTTAAATCTGATATTTCATGGATGGGTTTGAGTAAATGGGTATAAATGTATGTATTAACTGACAGGCTGTCTCTTGTTTTTTGTTTCTTTCAGTTATACATGGGAAGCAATTGATATAGATAAACATGTGCTTTATAAAATAAATCCCTGTGGTGGCATTGAAGATTGTGACGGATCAAGTGCAGTCTGTGCATATGACATGAATCAAAAGGTCTATATGTCAGTAGGTAAGTTAATTTTTATTTCTTAGAGTATTAACATTTTAAAAATAGAGAACTTCTGGCATGTTTGCTGTGCTTTCTACCCAGGTTTTCTAGTGTATGTTCGCCATAACAATGTCTCTAACGTTACAAAATAAAATGTTAAGACTTCTACAACTGCACATTAAATCCTTTTTCCTATTCTGGTTAACTGTTATCCAGCCTTACAACAGTTTATAGCAGCTATTTGTAGCTTCCAGGGTCAGAAGGGATTGCTGTCATCTAGTCTGATCTCCTGTATAATACAGACACTAGAATGTTTCTAAAATTCCTTTTAAACTAAAGAATATCTTTTAAAATAAATAAATAAAAAAAAAAAATCCAATCGTAGTTTTTTAAAATTCTCCTCTAACCAGGAATAGTAACAGTATGTATTACACATTAGTTATGTTAGTATAACTACTTACACTCCGTACATGCTTGTTATATGTTGTGCTGGTTGAAGTATGTTTTTTATGTAGAAAACTAATGCTTGGATTTGATCTATCAGCAAGAAATACCTCACTGGAGATATGTCCCTCGTTATTTAGAGCCATAGTTATCTATGTACCCTGCAAACATGGTGTCTCCTCACCACTTCTGTTGCTGAAAATTATTTATGCTGAAGAAGTAATCCCACAGTATTTAAGCTTTCTGCGTGAATGTTTGTGTCCCCCTCATATCTTGTTCATTGTTACACACTTAGTAGTGATGGTGACTCTAAAGACCATGTGATCACTTATTTCTCAGGCCTGGTCTACACTGGTGGCTTAATTCAAATTAATTACTCCCGCGTCTACACTTGCGCATTGTTAATTCAAATTAAGGAGCCTTTAAAATCGAATTAATAAAACCACCTCTGCAAGTGGATTAGTGCCTGAAGCGCATCAGTTAATTTGCATTAGTGTGAGTGTAGACACAATGGGACTTAATTTGAATTAATTGGCCTCCAGACTGTATCCCATGATGCCCCATTTCAGTATCCTCCCCCAGAGCAGCCCTGGGAAGATTTAAATCTTCATTTCCTGCAGTGAATGGGTTTAAAATCCAAGCTGCGATCACCCCCCCCCCCCCCCCCCCACACACACACAACAAGCCCTTTGCAGTTTGTCCCTTTTAAGGGTTTGAAAATTCCCCCAGATGGTGGGGGGAGCATAAGAGGCAAACAGCACACAGTTCTAAAGCAATCCAGGATAAGCTGTGATGTATTTGTCACAGTCAAAATGACAGCATAGTTCAGCTGGCTCCATGTGCCTGCAGCAACGGCGATCGGGGGAGTAAAAAAAACAGCATGAAAATCCTTTTCCTGTTTGTTTGGGGGAAGAGGGTGGGGGAAGCAGTGCTGCATCCTGGGATGATGACACTCGTCACAACAGCCTCTATGGTTAGTTGCACTGTGGGATAGCTTCCTACATTGCACTGCTTTCTATAAGAATTAAGGCTGGCCAGTGTGGACGCAAGAAACCAGCACAAACACTGTAGTGTGAACTGTCTGCAGCGCTTTCTATAAATTGCTTTCTGTGATTCGAATTAAGCTAATTCGAATTAGTGCTGCAGTGTAGACATAGCCTCAGTATATTGGTCATTGCATTTGATTTGATCTGGGGAAACTGACAAATCTGTTCAGTTCAGTGTGTTTGTCCCTTTATAAAATTGTTAAGGGCGTCCACAGAGCTGGATGGGTGGTGTTTTGTAAAGCTAAAATAAATAAAAGTCCCATATTTGGGCCGTGTTTGGGAGGTATGCTTAGATCTGCTAACTGCATGTGTAAACCAGAAGCAAACTGTGTGCTTCTAACTACACTAGTTTGAAGAGTTCAGTGACTACTCTCTTTTCTCCAAGGCTCTAGTTCTTTAACTGATGAACAGAGTTGTGTGTAACTACTTGTGACACACTTCCCAAGATCTTTAAAATAAGATCAGGAATATTCAGCTGTTTAAAAAAAAATAACTGAGCATAAAGTATCTTTTCAGACTACTTTTTAGTTACTGTGAAACTTGAGTTTAAGTTAGGCTATATGTAGCCTACCAACCTGTTTCAGTGCAAGGACAGATTCTATGTGAGGAGATAAATCTTCAGCAGAACAATTTCTGGGCTCAGAATACTGGACCAGAGATATCAATTAAATTTTAAGATTTAATCTTGATGGGGTAGGGGAAAATCTCTAAACTTGCACTTTCAAAAATGGTTGGTTGGTGGGTGTTTTTTATAAATGACCAGCTTCTCCTACCATAAAGGATTTTGGCCTGGGTGTGTGCTCGGCACTTTCCAAAAAAAACCAAGCACCTTTTAAGATATCTCAAACTGGGCACTCCAAAACAGTTTGGAATTTCTAGGCCTTAGTTCATTATTTTGTGTATATATGATTGCACTTTATGCAAACATCTGAAATGCCCAGTTCTCAGGAATGGCTGCTTATACATCTTACTGTAAATTGCCAGTGAATCTCAGGTTCTAGAGACATAACTACTAAAAATATGACAAGCATAAAACTTGTGAAAGGTTTAGGAAGGACACCATCTGGGTCCTGAGAAATGACATTAATATCCCACTTGACACAAAACTTCAGATGTCTTTTCAGTTGACTTGATGTTAGTGTGGTAAAGGAATTACACAAGTGGAGTCAATTAAAAATTCCCTTTAAAATCTTGTTTGTGCTTCTGAACTGATATCATGAAACATCACTTTATAACTAAAGGTACAAATGTCGTAGTTCAAGTAAGGAGTTTTTAACTGCATTAATACAAAATCAAGGTTGCCTAGTTAAAAAGCCAAGGAATACAGAAGCTAAAGTATCATTGTCAATGCGAACTTAACCAAATTGCACATATCTAATACTCTTCTATTGTTTGTTTTTAATTGTTGCTTAAGATAATTGTCGAAGGCATGCAGTAAAAGACAGAGGATGTGTAATGTGGTTTAAATAAAGGAACTTGAATGTTTTAATTTCCTGACTACTTGTGGCTCTTTAACAGTATGTTAAAGAACATGTTAAGCTAACAAGCTTAATTTGCGTCTGATATGATTTGTTAAAAAGAGATGGTGCCTATACAGATTTTGTTTCACTGGGTATCTGATTGGAATCCTATGTGGGTTAAACACACTCTTACTTAAACCTTGATTCATCAAGGTGCTTAGGCATATACCTTAACTTCACAATTGTGAGTAGCCTCATTTCAGTGGGAATACTCTCATGCTTAAAGTTAAGCTTGTGGTTTAAGTACCTTGATGAATCAGAGCCAAAATGCTAATTTACAAAGCTTTTCATTTTGCAGAGCTTGTATAAGTATAATGTTCCTCATGTCACTTCTACAGTGGTCAGTTAGAATTGCTACACAGAAAGAAAGCTTTAAAAGCAAATTGTTCCTTTTCAGTTAAACCTCGGCTATTTGTTTCTGTCTGCGGATTTTAATTTTAGTAAATCCGTTACTTTTTTTAAATCTATGGCATGGTCTTAATGTGACGGCGATCAGACACTTGCAAAGTATAGGTTGAATATATGATTCTTGTATTTCAGAAAACCTAGAGTAATGTTTTTAAGTTTTGTGAGCAACGTGTAACATGCAGTCCCCAGTAACACAGAAATTAGCTGGAGTAGCATTAAAAGTCTGTAGGCTTTCAGTGAACAAAAAGGAAGAATTCAGCTAAGGCTGAAACTTTATCTAATCTAGCCTGCCTGACCTTAGTGTCCAAACATGCTGTGTGTGGTTTGCACTCCAGGGCTATTTGGTGCTAGCCAGGTGCACCAGGAAGATTGAAGGCACAGTTTCGGCCTTAAAAAGAGAAGGAAGTTCAGAATTTTTATTTATTTGGTGGGCTTCAGACAGATTAATATTAAACTGTTTGGGGTTTCTTCCACAGAGTAGAAAAGGAAAAATGTGCAATGGGATATTGGGCATTTTTTTTTTTTTTTTTTTTTTTTTTTTTGAATCTATATGTAGTCATTACTACTCTAAGTACACACAGAGCTATACAGTAGAGGGGTACAATTTACCCAAATAACTTAGACCCTGTTCAAGTTATGTATGTGAGAACACACACACGTGCCTATGTAAAGAACATACCAACAAAACATGGTAGGATTCTGAGTAGTGTTTGCAGCATGGGCGAAGTTCTGGGAAGCAATGGTGGTACTGAGTTGTGTGTCTGCAGATATATGAAGAGCCCAGTGCATTGGCATCTGCTTTAAGAAAGTTCTCTTTTCAGTGAGGGTTAGAATGTTTGGGTGTAATTCTGTGCTGCTCTGCCCATCTCGTAATTTATTGGAGGTGAGAATGAAAAGGTGCCATTCTGACCTCTAGTTCCTTGCACTTTTTTATCACCATTGTGATAGCACAACATCAGAATAGTGGAGGTGGGTGGGGGCGGGGGGACTTAGAAATGGAGCTCTGCTGTTGCTGGCACTCAGCCAGGAAAGCTGCTTCTTGCACATGTGTGTGGGCTTTTTTAAGCACTGGACAAAAAACGTGGTTTTATTATGAAGAAAACTAAGAATTCTCAACAGAACTTAACAACCAAGTTTTCAAATGCTCTTCAGCACATCTGTAACACTGCAGAATTGTGTAGAGATTGCATGTCTTAAACAAAACCTGTAGGTTCTTGATAAAAAGGTGTTGCCGTGCCAGCCTCAGTGTGTAGTACATATTGACTCATCCAAAGCTGGCATTCTTTTTGAGAACTAAGACTATATGCAATATGTCCGCTGAGGAAACTATAGGAGTAGTAATAGAAATAGAAATGTAAAAGTATAGCTACTTCTAAACTGGAGTGACTCTCATACATTGCATCCTCCACCTACCTTGTCATTTTATTTTTGTTTGCTTTCCTCTCATGCCAATGTTAACTGCCTGGTAACCTTGCCTCCAGCAGGTTACAGATAATGTTAATTGAATGCTCTTATACATTGCTCCTCGCCACAGTATGTGGGTGCTCTGAATAGCTGTTAGGATATTAATGTACTAATTTAACTACAGGGACACATTTTAGCACAAACGTTTAGATCTTCTTTTATAAGAAGTAAGGAAAAGAGAGGCCCTGAAATAGAGTGAATGTAATGTGTTAGCTGGTAAGTTTCCATTCTGATTCATAGGCATTAATTTCCACCCTTAAGGTTTGTAACCAACATAGGTTTCCTTTCTTCTCAGAGTTGTCAAGTGGGCTGGCTGTACAGCTCACCATGATAGTTTACTGGTATCTGCATCACAAATTCCACCCATCGCAGCTTATCTGCAGCTCTGGACGAAAGGGCATAGTTTCAGCAAGCCTGCTGGCAATGCCTTCCTGCTGGTATTGGGATATCTTGGGGAGAGAATATTGGGAGCTGGCAGTGTCTCAAATTCTGATGCCTGGTGTTCTTGCAGTGTCATTTTTTCACTTTATCAGTGTTAACCCTCTTTTTTTCTCTCTCCCTTCCCCCCCCATCTTGTCCAAGTCTAATCTGAATATTTGTATTCCTCTTGTTCCCAAAATGCATTCCTGTTTGGGTGACATCACTTAGCTCTGTTACTTGCCCACAGGTAGATCTGGAGTAAGGGAAATATGTTAGAAGAAGCCTAGCTAAATTGAACCACAATCAAGTAGTCTGCTTTTAAAGGTGTCAGGCTACATTTATACTAGATGCAAAATCATTGACTGGCACAGGTGTGCATATAGGGTGTGCCGGGTGTGCCCAGCCACACCCTAATGTCTCAAAAAAAGAAAAGTGGCTTTGTATTTTTTAAGTAAAGTTTCATTGTTAATTTAAAAAAAATTAAGTTTAGTTAAATTTTAGTTTGTTTGATGAATAAAAATGTCCTTTATGACTGAGTATTCAATAAATGTTCGCCTTTAAAAAAAAAAAAAAAAAAAAAAAAAAAAATTCCCTGGGAGCACACCCTAATGAAATGTGCTGTGCACGCCTATGAACTGGCATACATGACCTCTTTTTTTTCTAGTTCCAGACAGGGCCTAGAAGCAGAGGGAAATAGAAAGGGAGGAGGAAGTAGGAGGAGTAAGTATCATGCTGGTATTTAGGAGCGCTTGCTCCAGCATTATAAAATTTATTGTGCAAGGACAGGCTTTCTTTACCAAGTGTACAAAATTCGTGTCTGTGGAGGATAGCAGGGGAGATGCAGTCAGTGTAGTGGATTTGGATTTTAGTGTAACATTTTGTTCTGTTCTTAAACTTAACAGAAATATTAAAATAGGGCTGCACCGGAATATTCATGTGGACTGAAAACTGGAACCAAAATGGCTGAGGAGTAGTGATAAACAACTGTGTAGATGAGATGTCTAGTGGAATATGGTGTGGATCTGTGTTGCATCAAGTCTTAATATCCTTAATGATCTGGAAAAGGGGAGCAAACAACATAATGAATACATTTTTTCCCCCCTACTGGGCTGAGTTGCAGGGTACTTTGGTTGGAGAAATAATACAAAAGCACTTAGATTAGTAACACGGACAGAAAACAACTAAATGAAATCCATCTTGAGGGAGGAAGATTCATGGCAATAGACTTGGGGGTGGGAGGTAATCCAAAATGCCTGCACGTAGTGGATGGGAGAAATTTTGGAGGCTGTAAAGCTGAAAGAGACCTAGAGGTGGACAACCAATTAGCTATGACTAAGGGCGCAAGTCTGTTGTGGAGATCACGGATTCTGTGACTTTCCCTGACTCCCACAGCTGAAGAGGCTGACCTCTGGGCCGCCCGAGCGGTTGGCTCTGGGGCCGGCCATCCCAGCCACTGCTTGAGCGGCTCTGGGGATAGCCGCACTGGCTTCTTCAGCAGCGGCCAGTGCGGCTGGTCCCCAGGACTGACCAAGCAGCAATCCCGAGGACAGCTCTGCAGGCTGTAAGAGTGGTCCCCGGGGGCCTTGAAGCAGTGGGCGGCCAGGGGTAGTCAGCCCTCACTGCTGGAGCAGGAGCCAGTTATGGGCCCCTGGGATCCTACAGAGCAGCAGTGCCCCTGCTGGCAGCTAAGATTTAGTCTGGTAGGCTTTTTTAGTAAAAGTCATGGACAAGGCAGAGGCCGTGAATTTTTATCTATTGCCTGTGACCTGTCCGTGACTTTTACTAAAAAAAACCTGTGACTAAATCTTAGCCTTAGCTTCAGCTGCTGTGTGACATGTATGTCTTGGCCCTTTTTGCAACCACAAAGGCTTCATTTTGAGGGAGAGATCCCTTTTCTGAGTGGCTGTGGTGCCTCTAAATGTGGAGCATCACGTTCAGTTCTAAGCACAACATTGCCATGCTGACCTACTGGAGGGTGGTAAAGACCGCAAACGTGGTCATGGGGGTGGGGGGGGGGGGTGGGAAGAGGCAGAGATTGATATGGGGAATGAGCCAAGATATCTTAAAAGTAGCTGTAAATCTTAAAATATTTGAGTGGTGAAAACATCAGAGAAGGAGAGGAATTATTTACTGTGGTGCAGTAGCATAACTTGAGCTACTAAGGTAAAAATAAGAGGGTGAATTTAGGCTTAATATCAGGAAGAAGTTCCTGATAGTGAGAGAAGACGACTCTGGAATAGTCTCCCAAGTGGGCATGATGGAAGCTCAGTCACATGTAGCACTTTGCTCAAGACACTAATTTTAAAGCGCTAGAAAATGTATGTGGGGAATCTGCATGGACAGATGGACTGGATGATACCCACTCCATGCCTCTGGCCTTCTTATGGCATGTCCCCATGCACATTCATTGTAGACACTTGAGGCCAGACCCTCAAAGGAATTCAAAGTGCCTAACTCCCGAAAATCTTTGAGGATCTGGGCCCTGGCTGATAGTGGAGTGTTAAATTATACTGATGCCGAGCCTAGAGGTCTCAGGTAAGTCAGGGCTCCATTGTGCTAGATGAGTGCACAAACATAATAAATGACAGTCTCTTCCCCAAAGACCCTTCAGTAAAAGGTAAACAAAGGTATTGCGATGGGGAGAAGGGAAGCCTGGTAACAAATAGGATGATTTAGCACTCACGAGCTGTAAGTACAGTGCTTTGCCAACATGTTGTATAACAAAAGAACACTCCAAATCAAAATGCATACTGCCCTTAAACTGACTGAATACACTGCAGCATTATTGCATTAATAAGCACTACTCAAAAAAACAAAAGGATGAATTCTAGTCTGAAAAGTGAGGAGAAAACTTCCAAAAGTGCCCAAGTCACTCTTGAAAATGAGATTTAAATTCATAAATCACCCAAGCCCTCTCAAATTTTATCCTTAATTTATTATTCTTTGTTTTTTAAAATGGCCTTTAAATGGATCTGTATGTTGTCTTGTGTAGTACTTAAACTTAACAATATAGGATATTCATGATGTGTCATGGGTGTGTGGTTTTTTTTTTTTTTTTTTTTTTTTTAATTTTAAAGTACTGTCTTTATCGCAGCTCTTATCTCTTCATTTAGGTGACTCAACTTTGAAAAGAAGTTCTAAATCACTGCTTGAGTTCAACACTACAAAGCCCTGTTCGCAGCATGGCACTGAACATGTAGTACAAAGCAACATTAACTTCCTTTGTGGGAAAACTCTGGTTAGTCTGTCACTTTTTTCAGTCTCTTATGTCCTCTGTATAAGTATCTTCCAGTGACCTGAACAAGAGCTCTGTGTAAGCTTGAAAGCTTGTCACTCTCACCAACAGAAGTTGGTCCAATAAAAGATACTACCTCTCCCACCTTGTCTCTCTAACTTGCAGTTGGTCAGTATAAGCTGTGATTTTTTTTTTCTAACTTGCTTTTTGGGGAAATCTAAAATTATACCTCAGTTTGCAACACTACAGATGTGATTACAGCAATTCTTTGAGGCTCCCATTACAATCCATTCTCCCCCTGAAAGTGTATTGATCATGGGACTTTCAAGCCATGCATGACTTGAATTAAATGAACCGCTATCTTGACTCATGTTTGTAAGTGTTTTTGTTAGGTCTACTCAAAGATTTTTTTTTCCTGCTTCTTCAATACTTTCAAATAGATTGCAGTATGGTATCTTAAAAATTATGTAATAAAAGGGTTAATTCCTAAATGAGCTGTGTACAGTGCACCTGAAAGCTCTTGTTTGTTCAAGTGTCAGCTTGAGTAAGCTGTGGACTTAAAATAGAGGTAATAGAACAGTATCAAATAATGTGAGCAGCTTCTGTTCTTACCAGCTAATATATGGCTTTCAAAACAGTGTTTAAGTTTGTAAAGTCCTTGTATCTTAATACCGTGTCTTCTGATAACTGCTAGAAATCAGGTTAAATATTGCATTGGTCAGAAAACCTCTGACTAATCCCTGTTTGAGACAGATTCATGTAAATGTTAAAACGTTAGTATGAATGCAAAATTCCAGTTTAGAAGGTTTTAGTTTCTCATATTTGGTGTATGTTTCTAGACTCTCACCTCCAAGACTCTTACTAGCTGAAGTGATCAGAGCTTGGAGTTGTGTAAATACTTAAACCTAGGACCCAGATACTTTAGGAAGTGATGCTGTTGGCAACAATGTTGTTTCTCACCTTTTTGGAAAGCATGTAAAGTTCTAAGTTACCCTGAAGTGCCAGTACAGCAAAGCTTTTTAAAAGCTTCACACTCTGCGTGTGGCAAATTGAAGAGAGAGGGTGCTGATAGAGACTGAGATTTCATTTTGCTCTTTCTACACTGCAGTTTCCCAGGCTTGGTATTCACTTACCTCGGCGATTCGGCGGCAGTCGACGGGAGTTACACAGAGTACGCAAAGAACTTGTGTAACTCCCGTCGACTAATGAACTTCATTTCTGCGCGCCGTCTTCGCTGCGCTGACGGGAACCGTGTTCCCGTCAACGCAGCGCTACGCCACTTGTGGAGGTGGTTTTAGTATGTCGACTTCTCGATCAACTGAGCAGGTCTTCACTGACCACTCAGTTGATCCAGATAAGTCGATCTGACGGCGTCAGTGTAGACATATCCTCAGTGTCAAGGAAATCTTCTAAAAACTGTTATCGGCCAACTGTAACAGGTCAGTGTGGACAGGGAGTAACTTTACTAGAGCTAGTTAGAGACTAGTTCACGTGATCAGGTCACCGCCAAATCTTTGCCGTCTTTAACAAAACTATCTCCTGTTGATATTGGCTGGCACAACTTTTTTAAAAACAGCTTCTTGGCAAGGATGTGTGTATGTATTGGAGTGTGGTGGCAGGGAGGCTAATGTAGACAGGGCATAGAGATCCTTTTCCAGGGGAAGAATGGGAAAGAGGTGGTAATGGGAAGCTTGCTCTGCCATCAATAAATTGATTTGGTTTCCATGGCTGTCCAGTCCTGTCCATGTCAGGCACTCCTTAAAGTACTAGACTGACTTAACAATAAGCTATGGTTATTTCACTACTAAACTGATTTGTGTGATTTGGGCATGAAAAGCTTGAATCCGAGCCAGGCCTATCAAAACTAGTTTTTCCTTTACGGGAGAGATTCCCTGTTGGTATATGGTTGGAGATGAGATTAATTCCTCTGGCCTTAATTGGTAATAGGCTTGTGGGATAAATGGCAGACTAATACCAACCTGTGGATGCTAAGGTAGGGAGACGTACATTAAAAATACATGGTCTTGCGATGCATTACCATTACCATTAAAAATAAATCATGAAGACCAGAGACCTGCTTTTCACAATTGCTGAGCACCTGCTGTCCCTACTGATTTCAGCTGAAGCTGTGGGTTGTTCAACCTTTCTGAAAATAAAGTCTGCAGTTTTGGCCTTCAAAATGCAGCACAAATTGTGCATATTGGAAATGGGGTGTATGAAGGGACAACTAGGACTTACTTGTTTCTTGTCTTCTCTGTCTCTGCTTCCTAAGAGCTTTCTTTAGTGATGACTAACCTTACCATTCATTTACTAAGCCATGTTATTGTTTGTAAGTACTATCCATGTCGTTCTTATTGTCGAGAAATAATTTGGATGGCTGCCTCCTTTTTTTAAAAAAATCACTTCTATTTTTGTTGGTACTGACTTCTTGAACTCTTTAATTTTAGATTTCTTTGAAATTTTATAGATACAAACTGAAAGCTAACTCTTGATTCTGTGATTTCTTTTTTCAATAGGGAACCCCAGAACTTGTTACTGCAACTCAGTGTGTGCATTACTTTGAATGGAGGACTTTCATTGCTTGCAAGAAAGACACATTTAAAGCCAAGAAAGAGGTAATAGATCATGCATGCATAAAGTGACTTAACCCATTCTTTACCGTTTAGTTAGAAGGAACAGTATAGTAGGTAAAATAGTATTCTTGGGTTTTTTTACTGCATGCAGTCAGTTAGAACACATTATTCTGTCTTAATATATAACATAACTTTGACACAAATAACAATTTAAACTTTAAAATCCGCCTTTTAAAAATTATGAATATCCTGTTAGAACAAATTCTTTGTTAATAGTTTAAGTAGTTACTTAAAATTCTCATCTTTGTTAACACTTCAGTTCTTGTGCCCGTGACTCTCTTTGTTTTCGACACCTCTGCACAACAAAACTAGAGTGAAGGGTTTTTGCTTTTTGGTTGCTTGTGCAGTAGCCAACATTGTCACCGTTTTGCCTTCTGTGGGGAGCCCAGTGTTTAACGGCGTTATTTGACTTCTGAGCAAAGCTTTCTACTACTAGATTTTGTAAAAAATCAGTTGTCTTTGGAAAAAATATTTCATGTCCTATGATGTCTCTAACTAGCGTGGTGTGGTCTGCACATGGAATTAACTAAATGTTTAACTGTCTAGGTACCATGCTATGTTTTTGATGATTTGAAGAAACATGACTTGAATCCACTGATCAAGATTTCAGGAAGCTACTTGGTGGATGACTCAGATGACGATTCCTTGTATATCAACATCTGTAGAGACATAGGTCTGAACCTCTGTGAACAGTATATGTGTCTAAATTATGTGAATTATGGCAGCACTTACTAATGCCTCTAGGAAAAGCTATCTAGTTTTTTCCTGTTTAAACTCCAAAAGTAGGGTTTTAGCTCTATATTGTTTTCAAGTCATCTTTGATTTGAAATGTGACTTGAAGGCAGCCTTCCCTAGAGCAATCTTCCAGAACTGTTGAGTTGTTCGAAGAACGTCATCCTTTTGGATGGCAAAGGGGCTGTCTTAAAATAATATAATCCAGTCTGTGGCTCCTCAGTGGAGACTGCCAACAAGTGTATCAGTTGTGGTTGGTCTCTTGTTGTTGTCATCTGTCCAATGGGAACTGGACAGAAACCACCAATTCATGTCTCTTAAGCCATTAGAGTGATCGCTAGCGACCATAGCTCAATGTGGGCTCCAGTTCAACCAAGCACTTGTGTATACTTAACTTTAAGCACAAGTAATCCCATTGAAATAATGTGCCTAAATTATAAATACTTAAGTGCTTGATTGATTTGATGCTTATTTTGGTCAATTGTGGGGAGAATGGAGACAACATAAGGAGTTGTGAACAACTTTCTCTGTCTTACAGGCTGAATTTCATACCTAGTAGATTACCTTAATAACAAATTAGGTTTTTTTTCTACACTGCATCGCTGTTGCATTTTTAACCATGTATATTCACTGGGGTTTGTTTTTAGTAAGACACATATATAGACTTAGATTTAATTTGTTCTATGGGCAATAACTTTTTGTTTCAAATTCTGTTGGCCTGAAACTTAGTGTTGGAAGTTGCATCTTTATTTAATATCAACAGCACATCAAAACAAGATGGTCCACAGGTTTATATAAAATATTGACAGCCGAAAAGCTCAGAACTTGCATTTGTTTTAATAGTGTGTTTATCACCACGGTATTGGAGGGGTTCCTATAGAACATTCAGTTGAGATGGATGTCTGTAAACTGTCAAATTCACTATTTCTTTTTGGATTTTATTCTAGACAGTACAATTGTCCCTGCTGTATAAGGTGAATACCCACAACTGGGTATTATACAAATACTAGGAAGAACCTGAAAAACCTAGAATAACTCCTCTCCAAAAGTCCATATAACTGGACATGTATAATAGATGTTTTCAAATCTTTGTAAACTTAGGGTGCTTCTTTTTTAAATGTAATCCTTGAGGGCTGTATTATCCCAGCTCTTTTCCATGAGTATGCAAAAATCTTTGTGCATGGAAGTTTATATTTGTTATAGTTATGACTAAGATAGTTTAATCAATTTTGCATGGTAGCCTTCACTGAACTACAGCTAGTGTTCTAATCCGACTTGCTGTGAAGTAACCTATAAAATGGAATAGGTAAATACACTGTTCAAAATTCCGTAATTGGATTTTTTTTTCCGCCTCTAGTATACTGTTGTTTGATGGAAGGAAAAAGCTGTTATGAGAACTTGAAGTTTCTAGCTTCAGATTTTTTTTGTTTTAAGAAGACCTCTTTTCATCTAGAAATAGTGGAAGCGTGCATTTTATATCTTTCATGGCTTCAGGTGCTTCAGCAATCTTTTTGCTAATTTTAGTGTGCCAAAAAATAAAACCATTTCTGAGCTCAAACTGCACTTTTGAAAACTTTTAGTCCAAGGCTTTTAAAACGCCCATCAAACTTATGAGCTGCAGAGGGGTTAGAATGAAAACTGCTTCAGCCTAATGTAACTAAATTGTACCTAATCTAGATGATACTTTTTCTTAGCATCGTAACACAAACTTCATTTGGGTCATATATCTAGTGTTTTCTTCATAGGAAGCTCAAGTAGCGAAACCAGAGGTTGCCCTGTGGGTAGTGCGGCTTGCTTGTTAAGTGGAGGCCATGCCTTTGATGTTGGCCGTCCTCAAGAACAGCTGAAACTGCGTGACAAAGACAGGTACTTCAAACTTCATAACTTTTGGTGGTACTTTTCAGTGTCTGAAAAATCTTGTGTATATATTTATAAGGGCTCACATTTTTGTTTTTCTGGACAAAACATTGTTCATTGTTTGGCTGATATATACATGTGCATTTCATGGTAATGGGTATTGTTTATATACTTCAACATATTTTAAATACCAAAAGGGATTAAAATTGGAAGGTGGCTTTTTTGTGGCCAGGCTTGAGAAGACCAGGTTTTTAATCTCTCCTGTTATTACCGTCATAATGTAAAGTTTCTAAGCCTTCTTTTTTGACCCCCTTAGACTCCTTTTACATATGAAAAGCTCTGGAGGATAAGGCAACAACCTATTCTTTTTTAAGAATAAGTGGAAATTATTGGTGTCACTATTTGGGGGGCCAGGATGGTCTACTGCCCCAAGCAAAGGACTGAGTTCTAATTCCAGCTGCTCCAGTGATCTGTTGCATGCCCCTGGGGAAAATGATTTGGCCTCTGTCTTTTACCCATCTGTTTAAAAACAAAACTTTATCTCACAAGGAAGTTATAAGGATTAGAGTTGAATGCTGTCCTTATGCATTTGCGTTAGCTGCCTGTTGGCTTCTGAGTATAATTGAAAGTGTTGGCTGCGACCCTAAATTGTCAAGTATCTGCCACTCTGAGACCCTTAGTCGTCTTATATGGCACTGCCACAGTTGAATCAGTAGAGGCTCTAAGCTTCTTTGGTATACAATAGAGAGAGGTGCCAGGAGGATGTTCCCTAAGAGGTTCCCCTCAACTTTGGAATTAGTTGGTTTGGTTTGAAATGGCCCCAGTGTGGGGAAGGGGAGGTCAGATGAGTGTGTAAATGATTTGGTTGGATTGGATTTTTGTGGCAACAGAGGGGATGACATTTTGTTTTTGAGCACTAGCTTCTTTTATGGCCCCTTTGGCTTATTCTTAACTCCTGCTGCCTGTGGGGAGCACTTCTTACCCGTCCATTCTTATAGCATTAGCTCCTTGATTTGTACCCTGCCAAATGTGTGTTGCTAGTGGGAGAGCAGAGCAAACCAGGTCACTGTGAGTGAGACCAGGGGATGGGACCCAAATAGTCTGGAAACCAGTTAAAATAAGTCAGGTGGGGTTATTGATTGATTGGCCTTAATGACTAGTTTGAATAAATTCATTTTGGCTTTGCTGCACAGGATGACAATACAAAATATTGTTGCCAAAAATACTAATTCTCTGTCTAAGAGGCCCATGTTAACAATGTCTGCCTGTACTAGTTCTCCTGTTAATTGGAAAGTTCCTGCCACAAGATTGATATACAGGAAACAAAACCGTGGTTTCATCTTCCTAATTGTAAGCTTGTGCTTGTTACAAGTAATATATTCACATATCTTAAAGAACGAGCAAGTACCTTTTTAAAGATGACCTGCAAAAGATTTAAAAAACAAAAACAAGGGCCTGGGAACAAACTTAAACCAAGGGCCTGGGAGCAGGGCTGTTGAATTTTTAACAAAGCCTTCCTCCAAATGATCTAATTAATGTCAGTGATGTGTTAGATACACACAATACAGAGTTTTAAACGGACTAAAATCCCTTCCCCTCTTCTGCTCATCTTTCACTCTCCAGGCTCTTGTGATTTCACCATTTCTCTAGTTGTTAGTGTACTCCATGCTAGGGAGGATCTACATTTCTAACGTAAATATTTATTATACACAAACTACATTACAAAATTATTATGGTGGCAATGTCAGGAACTCAAAAGTTAGGAAGTGGCAGAATTAAGGTTGGTTGGTTGTGCAACCTTAATTCAGTCGTCTTAGGATGTGATCATGCTATTAAAGACTGTATCATATCTTTTTCCATGGGACCCTTACCTCATTCAGTGTATAGGCTGGATCTGCTCAGGGTCTGAATCAGGGTTGTGCAAAAAATCTGGCATCTGTAGGATCCCTGCCTCCTTTGTTTCAGAGGTTGGACTGTGTGTAGTGAATGAGGCAGGGAATTGCAAGAAGATGGTTAAGGCAGTGGAATGCGGCCCTGGAAAACTGGATTCTATCCCTGCCTTGCCACAGAGATCCTATGTGATGCTAGGCAAGTCACTTAACCCAAACTTTTTGCAGGTGGTCACTCCATAGTGTGGTTTACACTTTCTGGGTGCCCAGCTGGAGACCTGGGGGTCTGATTTGCAGAAGTGCTGAGTACTCACACCTGCAACTAAAGTCATTGGAGCAATGTTTTGAACACAGTGCTATATAACGCTACGTACTCTGAAAAGTCAGGTCCTGGGTGCCCAATTTGAGACTCCTGAAATTAGTGGACACTCTTTTAATCTTAATCTCTCTATGCCTCGACTTAAATTGGGTATTGTAGTCCCTCACCTCCCAGGGGCTTTGTGAAGATAATTTATTCGCGAAACACTCGTTTGGTAGTGATGAGCACCTAGAAAAACCCATGAGGAAATTAATAACTTTGTATTTAGAGTATAATTTGAACAGTGACCAGTAAATAAGATGGCCTGGGACCACGCATCAAACAAGGAGAAAAAAATTGAATATCTCCTCACTGAATGAAGAAGGGGCTCTGTGGAAAAAATAGTATGTGAAAATGTAATTAAAGCATGTATCATAATGCCTAACCGGAAGGGGGTAAATGAATTAACATTGGGCCAGCACTAGGAGGGAGATGAGACCCACTCTTCCAGTGGTTTTCTCAGAGGTTTGCTGACAGCAGAAGAATGGTGAGACCTGGGAATGTTGGGTTCCATTCCAGGCTCTGGAGGGAGATGACCTCTAGTGAGCACAGACCCCTTCTGTCTCTGCTGTGTCTTCCCCACCCCCAGCTTCTCCTTCCAGTTCTAGTGTTCCCTATCCAGATCTCAGCCTTCCTTCCCCCAACTCCTTGCCCAATCTGCCTTCCCTCTGCACTGCTTCCCAGTCTCCCTCTGTCCCTGGACTTTTTGTCCAGTCTGTTTTGCACATTTCCGCTTGTCTTGCTCCTTGCCCTATCTCCTCCCCTGTGCTCTGCTCTGGCTCTTGTCCTTTCTGTATTTGAGTTGGGCACCTTCCTCCCCTGTGCTGCATGGGCAGTAGCAGGGTCACTGAGACCACGTGATCATTTTCTGTTCTCACTTCTGGTGCCTGGCCTGTCCTCTGGCCCACAGCAGTCAGGAGTAGTAATTGCAGGAAAGTTCCCTTAAACTCTGGATTGGTGCATGCTCAGAGGATGGAATCTTTGGAGAATTCGGCCGTGAGGCTCTAACAATTCTCTATCGAATATCTCCAAATAGCCTTTTCAGGGGCTTATAATTGGGCCAAAATTGGGTGGATTTTCACAGGAACAGCAAAAGGCACATTCCTTCTGACACACTGGCAACCTCTCGCCAAACTTCAAGTTCATGCCCCAAAGCCTGGGTGTACTAGAATTTCTCAGCAAAACAGCTGTAAGAATTTTTTTTTGTCTTGCATGTTCAATGTATTGTTCCCTCACCTTGATCTTTGAAATGACTGAACTGTTTTGGATACAACTTTCCAAAAGTAATCGGCCTGAGGCAGGCACCCAACATGGAAACTTTTAGACTGAATTGTTAAAATTTGGCAAAGGTACAAGCAACTGAAAATGGGGTCTACATTAGGAAATGTCAGGCTTCTTGAATAAGTGGTGCTACCAGCTCTGCTTGTAGTAGTTGTGGAAAATAATGCTTAAGATTCCTATTGTGACAAAAAAGGCGGACACCCTCTCTCTTCTCCCGCCCCCCCGTAAGTCACCTTTTTAAAGATATAATTTAATATTTTTAAAATGCCTCTCCCAGGGCCTTTGGGCAAATGGCAAGTATCCCCCCCTCTTTGATATTTGATAGCTAGCTCTCCTGTGTAGTACTTTATTTATAGTTGTAATTTTTTTCTGCCTTTCCATTTGTTTGTTTTTGGTTTTGTTAGGCTAGTTCTGAGTTATGAGAAAACATACAGTGATGAAGAAGAGAAGCCAAATTTCTGTCTTGGCCATAATCCAGCAGTGACTATTACTTTTGTGTGCCCATCAAAGAGGAGAGGAGAGGTAATTACACTGTTTTAGACTGTATTAAAGATCATTTTCAGTTAACCTCTTTGCTTTGGCCTCCCTTTTACTGAGAGCAGAAACTTAGTATGTGCTTTCCTGTTGGGGTTATGAAGCTTATTCATGTTTTTTGTGAAGTGTTTGAGATCCTCAGATGCAAAGTATTAATACTCACTCCAGTTTCTTTTTAAATTAAGAACTTTTTCAGAGATAAAACAAGAACTCTGTCTTACTGACTAAATAGGAATACAAATTAGAGAGAAGGTGGGTGAGTTCCCACCTCTGTAGCTTAAAAGCTTGTCTCTCACCGACAAAAGCTGGTCCAATAAAAGTTGATTACCTCACCTGCCTTATTTCTCTAATATTGTGGAACTAACATGGCTACAACACCATGGCAAACAACCATAGGAATACAAATGTGTTGAGACTATCTCTTAAACTCCTCTTGCTTTGGGTGATGCCTGCTCTCTTCTGAATTTCAAATTATGTTGAGATCATTAGAATGAGTATCACCCTCTAGAGCAGTGAGTCGTTCCTAAACCTGAAGGTCAGCTTGCTAATAAGTGCTGTTGTCCAACTTTATTTGTCACATGCTTATTATAATCTCTGTCCTGTGTAATTGGGTTCCATTTACATCTCTGACCATTTGTTTTGCATCTACTCTTGCATCCATACCCTTAGTCAGCAAAAAGGGTCACGTGCTTTCTTTAAACTACCTCTTATCACAGTCGTCCTTGTGTGTTAGATGTCCCATATGGCATAATTTAATGTTATGCAAGAATTGAACGCTTAACATATCTAGCAACATCCATCTGTTCCAGATGACATAATACCATGTGATCTTGGCAGCAAGACACACTTTTAAAACCAGGCTGAAATGAACATTGCCCACACTTTCTCTGCATATCCTGTCAGGTTTGCGTGGAGGTTGGTAGAAAGGAAACTTTTTGTTTTTGATTGGCTTTGTTCTAGCCTATTGTCCCTTTCCTGATCAAGATATCTATCTACTCTTGAAAACTGATTGAGTAGTCAGGATGAAGTGTAAAGATTTTCTTTTTTCCCAGCCATTCATTTAAAATACTGTTGTGTTTACATACCTGCCATGATAGAGGCAGATGTACTAATTCCACCTTTGCCCTCCCAATCTTCCCATGCTGTGCCAGTGGGTATGTGTACTTGAACATTAATTGGGAAGCAAAAATATTAAAAGCAGATTTATAAATTAAAATAGTTCTCACAAGTTTCCACTTAAAGCACATTCAAAATCAAAGTGGCCTGTTTTCATGGCCACATTTTTCTTCTTGGTTGTTAAGTCATTCTAAAGATGTATTGAATTTCTACTCTTGAACTTCATCTTCTTCAGGAAATACTAATATTCTGATGCAATAAATAAGTTTTTTTTTCCCAGAAGTGTTAACCAGAGGGTAGGTTGGGGGAGGGAGGCAAGAAGCGAGAACTTTACAGTAAAAACTATTTACCAAAATGCATTTTTTGGCGGGGAAGGTGCATGAGAACAATGTGGTGGTGAGGAGGGGGGCAAGAGGGTGAATCCTGTGTAATTGTGTCTTACTCAGTCAAGTCTCCATTTTGTTCATTTGAACTCTTGTCCCCTCTTAACAAGTCAAGTGTAGTCTGAGCATGTGATTTGCAATAACAATCCTGCACCCTAATTCTGACTCAGATCCAATCTCATGTTGAACAAGTTGTACCTAGTCTATTAGTTGGAATTGCTTTACCAGTCTTTCAAGGGTGTTTATGATTAGTGCTTTGAATAAGAAACCTGTTACAATGAAGTGTTAAAACTGTAGAAAGTCTCTTGCCAATGTTTAGCAGCATTAAGTCAACTCTTAACAGTGATGGTTTATTATCTTATTCTTGTAAATTTGCTGTACCATTGATAACCTTTCAGGAGTTTAGTCTTGTGTGGTACCTTTGTTTCTCTCTCTCACTCTCTCACTCTCTCTCTCTCACTCACTCACTCACTCACTCACTCCCCCCCCCCCCCCCCCCGACCAACATTTTGGAATTAAGGTAGGCACTGAGAACAATCTTTAGGCCTCTAAATATGGATCTAGTTGCTATCCTAAGCACCTAGATTAAAAAATGTTGGTCACTTTTTTTGTGTAGAATGAAGATAACACACTCAAATTTTATACAGATTAAATACACAAATCAAGATAACAAACTTTTGTGTAATACGCAGGAGCCTTTATTCTTTAATGTTTTTTTTTTTTTTTTTTTTTTTTTTTAAAACCTCCCATTTAAATTTCCAAAAGCATGGTCTCACTTTGCTGGAAAGTTGATTTTCACCTAAATGGGCTGGGGTGGGGATGATAGTATGTCTACCTTCCATCTGAGTTCTTGTATGAAATGAAAAATCTCTTTTAAAAACAACCCCCTATTTGGTCTGACTTACAACTTTAATCATGTTCACTTCCACATCAGCGCACAGGCCCCAAACTCACTGCCAAACTCAACTGCCGGTATGAAATTGAATGGGTCACTGAATATGCCTGTCACAGGGATTACCTGGAAAGTAGAAACTGTAGTCTGACCAGTGAACAGCATGATATCTCCATTGATTTGACACCACTCACTCATCTACCAGGTAAATTCCATATTTTTCTTTAACAGAGAGGGGAGTAAATTCCAGAGACCAGAACTGGAGCTTGGGGATAGTGTCTTGTGTAGAGCGTTTGGGACTGAAATACACCGACACACATGCTTCTAGTCTTCTATTCCAGTACCTGTTTAGGGTTGTTACTTTTCTTGGAATCCTTCCTTGAAAGAAAAAGGCTGCCACCTTAATCATTTTCTTTTCCTGTTTCCTTAGGCTATGTTACACCGTACATGGCTAAAGATGAAAAAGAAGAGTATTACTACTACTTAAATATTTGTGGAAAAACTGCTGCAGGCGGCTGCACGGATGACGCTGGATATGTTTCATCTTGCCAAGTAAAGCTTCAGGGCAACCAGCATAAAGTGGCTGGAAAATTTAAGAACCAAATCCTCAGGTTTGTAAAGAATTTCCTCAAGGCATCTGAGCCACCTTTAGCCTTCAGATCGGTAACTGAAAGATAGAAGGGGTAAACATCTGATAGAAACTCTCTGGAACTTGTCTATAGAAACTGTTTGTAAAATGTACAGACTACAGTAGAAGGATGAATAATAACTGAAGCGATCTCTAACAAATCCGTTTGCGTTTTGTGTGTTAAAAATCATGGTGATGCTTTGGCAGAGCTGTGCTTGCAAACCTCATGGCAGCTTGCAGCACCAAGGGAGCTAAGGTGGGCCTTCAAGAGGTGGGAGTACTAAAAAGTACTTCCCTCCTGTTCTTCAGGTTTCAATGTCTAGACTTTGACTGCTGCTCCTGAGTTGCCTCACTGAGTTTTGCTGGCAGCATGACATCAGAATTCTGTTGGAGCCAGGCTATATAGAGTAATTAACCTGCTAGGGTTTCTTATTATATTGCATGCTTTTGCTTAGTTGAATGTATCTTGGACATCTGTGATATATGACTTGTATTGTTTAGAATTGCAAACCTATGCAATGAAGCAAGATCTCTACATTGGTGTATTCCATACTGAGGCATCTCTAATCCCGTCTGGACACTAGTAGAGTACTTGCAAAACAGCACTCTTTAAATGATGGATATACAGGGGGTGCCTCTTAACCCTGTTCAGAATATATCCTCAAGCTTCCAGTCTTTTCTGGGCAATATATGGGGCACTCTGAGGAATGACCCCCCCCCCCCCTCTCCCATTCAAGAACAGAAATGCAGAGAAACTCTTCCATGAAAATATTTTCATGCCAGCTAGATTAAAAAGTGAAACTGTTCTTCCAGTAAATGGAGCATTGGACATAAGGGAGATCTTAAATGAAAACAGTGGTTTTCTTAGAGGCAGGAGAATTTTTAATTTCTAGTAGAAACATCAGAGTAAAACATTCAGATTTTGTTCAGAAATGATATAACTTGAAATGAAATCCCATGCTATGTAGATTGATGGAAAGAAAAGGTAGGGCCTGAGTCTCCACTGATCTGTGCTTCATGTAGTCATTTATACCTGTGCAAACTGCATATGGAATACTACAAATCAGAAAGGTATAAATAAACAAGGTGCAAAGCAGTGGAGAATTTGGCCATAGTGTAAAGCTTAATTGTGAGGGTGCACACAACAGAATTTCTCAATTATGGTTAACAAATCCCAGGGGAAAAAGCAATTAGAATATTCTCTTTTCTATGGAAAACTCTGTTACTATGCTGAGTAACAATTTCTGCCCCTAGAAGGAATGAAGCATTTATCAGTTGCATGAATTGGGCATCCATTAGGTGGGACAAGTAACATGGTCATGGTTGGTGGTAATGTTTTTTTTTTTTTTTTTTCAATAGAGTAATCTAAGACATGGTTTTTATTTTGTCAGGTACTCTGATGGGGACCTCACTCTAACATACCCAGATGGAGATGTTTGCAGCTCTGGATTTCAACGAATGACTGTCATAAATTTTGAATGCAATGAGACTGCAGGTGAGCATATGGGTTACAATTACTTTGCAGTGCTTTTGCAGCCTCTGTGTATGCTTTTGCTATTGAGCTACTGGAACGACTCCCTTGTGGCCAAGAACAAGTAGTTACAAGCCAATGTGATTATATCTAATTTCATATCTGTTGGTTAGGAGCAATTCTCTAGTTTAAGTAATCTGGCATGATAGACTACCTTCTGTTGAGAATAATTGTGCTGTCATTCTTGACTGCTATGGCAGATTCTAAAGGAATTTTCAACCAGCTAGAGAGTACTTATTAGTTTTAAAGCACTCACTTTTTTAAAGTTCAGCCACCAAAGAGTCTGTTTGTTTCTTCTCTGTTTGTCATGGTCTGTAGTTAATACTGTGGCTGATGCTGCAGTATGTCACACTGCCCTGGCGTTACAGCTTTGTAAGGTTTCTTCTGTGACATAGATGTGAAAGGCATAAACTCCTATTACCAAACTTCCCCTGAACCCTCTGCACTTGAAATGGAAGAAGAAAATTACATCTGTGGCAATACGTTTTCCTGGCTTTCTAACCCTGTAAGGTAACGAAGGAAAAGGAGCCCCAGTGTTCACTGGAGAGGTGGACTGCACATATTTCTTCACCTGGGATACAAAATATGCATGTGTTCAAGAGAAGGAAGATCTCCTTTGCAGAATTGCTGATAAGAAGAAACGATATGATTTGTCACCTCTGATTCGCAGTTCAGGTAGAGCAGCAGAAACAAACTACTGTCTTTCTACTAACAGTGTTACTTTTAATTTACCTTGAAACCATGTCCTTTTTTTCTTAGTTGCCACTTCTCTGTTGTGAGCCTTTTTTGTTTCATTTTAGTTTTTTTCATGGATTCTTAGATACACTCAAAAGAGAAGTTTAATGTTAGTGTTCAATTTCTTTTTTATAAAAAAACCCCCTCTAATAAAAAAGAACAATGTCTTCTAAAGGTGCAGCCTCTATCACGATCCACTCAATATGTCACTTCCTTTGCCGCTGTAGTTTTTAACAGCTCTTCATATTTTGGATGTGTTGGAATATTAGGCAGTTAGAAAAGACTGTTTGTTTTATCTAAAATAAAATCTCTCGTCCCCAGAGTCTGCACAGAATTGGGAAGCTGTGGACAGCAGTCCTGTGGAAGCAGACAAGAAACACTTTTTCATCAATGTCTGTCATAAAGTACTACAGAAAGGAGCAGCTGTTGTCTGCTCAGATGATGCAGCTGTTTGCTTTGTCGGTGAGTGCACAATTATGAAACAAATGTTTGGAATATTGCTTATGAAGACAGACAACATTTCACTGAAACTGGTTTTGTAATTCAGAGGGGCACAAGGGACGGGTCATGGGGGTGAGGGAGAGAATGGGGATAAAGTGGTGCCTTCACCTTCCACCCAAAAAGGACCTAAGCAAAACAGCATAAACATAATTTGATTTCCAGTTAGAGAAATTTGTTTTTGACTAATATTGTACATTTCCCTTTGTTCTCCGGCCTCTTGACAATGCTTTAAGGTGTAAAACAGCAAAGTTGTCATAAATTAATCACGCAAAACAGAAATTTCTCTGCTGTTTTTGCTCTGTCTCTCTGACCATGTAATGTTTTGGTACTGGATTCAGCTTTTTTTTTTTTTTTTTGTTCAGGGAAATCACAAAATAATTACTTAAAGTAAGCTTGCTTTTCTCTCTCCCTCCCCCCATCCCACCCCCAGATAAAAATAACAAGTCTAAAAATCTAGGAACATTCATGTCTTCTCCAAAAAAAGTTGGAGAGAGTATTCAACTTACATATTTGAATGGAGACAGCTGTGGGAATGACAAGAAAATCAAAACTATCATAACCCTTGTGTGCAAGCCAGGTAAGAATGTTGACACCTATTTGTTTTCTAAGCTTTTTATAATGAAAGGTAAAACTGGAAATGGTTTAATCTTTCTGGAGTTCTAGAAAGAGAGAAGCTGTCCAATGTGAACAGTGACTTCTACATATATAAATAAAAATATGTGAAGCAAAAGGATGGTCCAGGGATCAGGATGCTAGCCTGGGAATTGGGAGAACTGGGGTCAAGTCCTCCATGGACTTAGCCTCTTTGTGCCTGGGTTCCTTATCTTTAAAACAGGGATAAGAGCAATTCCTCATCCCACCCCTGAGAGTTAAGGATGGATACATTAAAGATTGTGAGGTACTCAGATCTGTAGTAATGGGGGCCCATAAAAGTACAATAGAATACAATATGTGCAACTTTAAGATAGTGGAGGGCCACAAAAACCTTTGCTAAAATTCCAGATTTCATTAAAAGTTGCAACTTTCTGGTGATTTGCTAGATCTAGTGACAAAACTGCCAAAGTGGCAGCACTGGATGGAGGACAGACGTGAGGAGGTGAAAGTTGCAGGGAAGGGGAAGGAATTGGGTTAACTGGGGGAGTAGGGAGGATGCCAAGGGAGTTTGGGGTTAAGTAGGGAGGAGGGCATGGGAGAGAGTGAGGGGATGTTTGGGGAAGGAAGATGGCAGGGCAGACTGGGACTGAGGGCAGAAGGATGTTGGGGCTAGCGGCGTGGGGGAGATTGGGACAGGGCAGTGCAGATATTAGGTGTCAGGGTGGCTCTGTAATTGGTGCTTAGGGAGCTGTGGTCAGCTGGAGAGCAGGCACTAGAGGGTGCTTGAACAGCAGGCAAGTGGGCTCTGTGCGGGTTGGCAATAGGATCCCCATTTACTCAGAAGGACCTGAATGGCTCTTGTGGTGGGGAGGCAGCACTGGGCCGCTCCTGGCAGCTGGCCTTGGAGAGCTTGGCTGTGGGGCATTTCTCCAAGGTGGGCTGTGCAGCCCTTGACCCTCCCTGCTCTGGTTTTCTGTACTTAGAGGGGCAGATCCTGGTGTGAGGGGGCTCAGGCTGGCTGGAAGGGGCCTTGTGTGCGTCAAAGAAGAGATGGTGGCTAAGCTGGGTTTGGCTAAGGGGGGAGGATCTTCCTGGCCCCAGGAGTTCCCCAAGTCCGAAGCAAAAGGGTTGCAGAGTGTGTCCCCCATTCCCTGCAGTGGTGGAACCCTTTTATACACACAGCTGTGACTCTTGCAGTTCTGTTTCTAGGGGAATGTGTAGTATCACCTCCACGTATCCTAGATCTAGAAAAGGAGAAACAGGATTACTTCTTAAAACAAAGTATCTGGTGGGAGGATTTTTAATTCAGAATTTCTTGAAGAGGTGTTCCAAATCACGGGGGTATACGATCTTCCCCCCTGCTTCCCCCCCCCCCCCCAAAAAAAAAAAAAAAAAAAGTGTCCTTTTTAATTTACAAGCTTCCCTTTTCCCGTTGAAAAAGGAATTGATAGCTCAGTCATCTGAAAGCTTTGTCTATTTCAGGCCATGTGCTGCCAAGTTTGGCAGAAATAGCTGGAAAAAAATGACAATCCATGTGGCTATTCAGTTCTACACTGTTCCTCTTTTTTTATGCCAGGTGACCTAGAAAGTGCTCCTGTCTTTAACTCAGAGAGTGACCAGTGTTTGTATGTGTTTGAGTGGTATACAGCTGCTGCCTGTGTCCTATCTAAAACTGAAGGAGACAACTGCAGAGTCTCTGATACTCAGGCAGGTATGTACCCAACATCCATGGAGGTTGGATTTGAGGTTTTTGTTAGTGGGGGGAAAAAACTCAAACTAGGTGGACTTTCATGTTTCCCATTCTATTCTGCATATCATGTTTTCAAAATAGATAAAATCATTATCGTAGGTTTGTATAATCACTCCTCATCTAGAAAACGGCATGTGGACATGTCATGCACCAAACAGCCTAGCTATACTTCACTTGCATTTGCAATCATACACCTAACTGTCAGGCGTCTGACTTTGGAAATGAAACCCTATTCATTCTTGAAGATAGTAAAACGTACTTGACAGTTGTGCAGAAGAAATAACACAAGCTCTTAACAGGGTATTCAGATCTTAGATGAAAAGAGCTGTAAAATGTGCTGCCACAAGAAGAAATGAGCACCTGCTTTGGTCAAATGACCCCTGTATTTATCTGCCTTGTTTAGTTGTCTTGACTATAGGCCAAGATCTTTCAGAAAAATGATAAAAGGGAAAAAACTGAAAACAAATCTGAATGTACTGAAGTTTTTTCATTCGCTTCTCATTTAGGGTTTTCTTTTGACTTGTCACCTTTAACCAAGAAAAGTGGCAGCTATTTCGTTAACACAACCAATTATGACTTCTACATAAATATTTGTGGCAATGTGCCAGATGAACTTTGTCAGCTAAAATCAGCAGCAGCATGTCAGGTAGCAAAAAGGCAAGTATCTTCAGTCTCCATGTCATCTGTAATACTTGGTCAGTTGTTGTACGTAGTGCATTAGGGACCGATCTCTAGATAACAAGTAACTAGCTTGCTGAAGTTAATTATGAAGTCCTGCAATTCTTTCAAACTTACTGGTAAAGGAGCTCTAAGCAATATGTAAAAATGTCTCACTTCACAGCTCCCACTTGCTGGAAAAAACCCTTGGAGACTTTAAATGAAAATGAAGTATACATCTCATACGTGTGCGTGCCCAATTATGCTGCTAGACCTCAGGTTCAATTTGCAGGGCTGAAAGTTGGATAAAATCCTCCCCTCTATTTGTAAATGGAGAGAAGTTGTTCTGGAAGCCATTAAGATACAATAAACCTGAACCCCCCCATGTTACACTTAATCACTTCCAAAGAAGAGCTCCACTTTGCTCTCTCTACACTAATGCTAGCATTTACTGCGTGTGGGTGCACACCCTAGCTTTTAATTGGGGTCTTATGATTTCAGTTAACACTTGATTTAAATAAATTCTTGTCAAGCTGTGGTTTGTTTGGTTTTTTTGCCTTTTTAGTAAGAAACAGGCCTGGAGTCTAGGAGAACCCAGTTCAAAACTTTCCTATTATGATGGAATGATTCAGTTGACATACAAAAATGGTTCAACCTACAACAATGAGAAGAAAACACAGCGCTCTACCCTTATAACTTTCCTGTGTGATCGTGAGGCTGGAATAGGTCAGCCTGAATACCAGGTAAGAACTTCCAAATGATCAAGAGGGGGCAGGAAGAGGGAATCCCAGATTTCAAGGATCTCTGATTCTTCTTCGAATGGTTGCTCATGTCTATTTCCAGTAGGTGTATGCGCACTGAGTGCAGTCACTGGAAGGTTTTTTCCCCTAGTGGTGTCAGCTGCATTGTGTCTGTGAAACCTGTGTAAAACAAAGGAGAATCAAACCCTCAGCATCTGCAGTGAGGATTCAGATAAAAGGCATTTCGAATAATTACTGCAGAGCATCTGCCTCTTGTTACAGTCATAACCTTGAGAGCCGCAAAGTTTGTCCGGCGTGCTGTGCAAGGCAGGATGTTTGGCCTGATCTGGCTAACTATCCGCTTGAATAACTGCATTGTACTTCTGTGCCAAACAGCTGTGGTTATTGGAGCAAGGCCCATACCTTTATATTCTTTTGTAGTTTCATTTGGATAAAAATACAGTTTGCTGTCATGCAGCAGAGGAGGCTGCATCTCAGTGACTGGGGAAGCTATGTACAGGAGTAACTTGTTAAAGTGCTGTGGAATCCTGTGGCATGAAAAATGCTAAATGAACAAAGAGATTAAGTTTTGGTGATACTTGAACTGGGGAAAAATACTCCTGATGGAGAGGATGACAAGACAAGAGAGCAACAGAAATTAGCAAGCCGTGGATCCTGAATTTTTTTGCTTCCTAAGAGAGCATAGGTTGGATGTTCCCTGTGTATAAGGGAACAGATCCGTTTTCCCCAAGTTAAAGGGCATATCAGTTCATAATATTCTTAGAAACCATATTGTTGTGACTGTTCTGCAGGCTATTTGTGACTGTCTTCCTTCTAACTTAGGTAGAAGACAATTACACATACAACTTTAAATGGTACACTAAATATGCCTGTCCAGAGATGCCATTGGAATGTGTGGTGACGGATCCCAACACCATGGAACAATATGATTTGTCAAGGTAAAAGAAGTAAATAGACTCATAACTGAAGAACAAAATCTGCGTGGTGTTAGCTAGCAAAGTCTCACTGTAAATTAATTTGGTCTCTGCTGCGTAGACAGCATTAGAAACCCATGATCATTCTTGACCATCTTAAGCTGCAGAGAATGAGCAAAAATGAAGGAAGAAGCATATCCCGTTTTTAGGAGGCACGCTGATGTGCCTGTCATAGTTGTAAATCGATTAGTGTCTTGCATTGTTTGCTTTGATAGCAAAAGCTAGTTTTGATAGCAAAAGCCGTTGAGCAACCAGAATTTAGTCTCTCTGCTTCTTTGCAGATTACAATACAAAGACAGTGCAGTTGACTTTAAGAAACATTCTTGCAGCTAAATGTTTAAAACTTTAGTACCTTCTTTACTTCTGGTTGTTACAGTGAATCCCTTATTTGCTATTATCACTGTATTTGCTGCCTTTGAAATAGTTGTTACATAGCTTTTGAGGAATAGATTTATCTTGCCTCTTGTCATTTCACAAATTATAATCTCTCTCGTTCTCTCAGTTTCTAAGAGGAATGTGTATTGTAATTTAAGAATATAAATTATTTCACTTTGGCAATTCAGTTTATCAAAATCCGAGGACAGAGGTGAAAACTGGTATGCTATGGACAACTCTGAACCGAATGAGCGCAAGAAGTATTACATAAATGTCTGCCGCCCTCTGATCCCTGTTCCAGGGTGCGATCGATATGCATCAGTCTGTCAGATGAAGTATAAAAAAGATCACGTGAGTATCACTTCCACCCCAGCACCAGAAGTTAGTCCGTCAAATGTTCTGTATGGAGCAAAGGTCCATTGTAAGTGTCTTCTGACTCTGCTATGCAGAAGGGCAAAAATAATGGCCTGTGGACCATAAGCTTTGGCACAATCACTAGAAGAATAGCAGGTCTTTTAGTGAGACTGATTTGTTGTTTAATAGCACTAGTAGCTAAGGGTCAAACTTTCCCTGTACTCTACTTAAGAGGAAAATTCTACCCTCCTTTTTAAACTACACTGATACCTGAGGGCCAGCATACCGTTACCTTCAGTCTCCTATTCTTGTCACTCCTCAGTCACTTATCTTTCCTTATGCACCTTATTGATTGCTGCCAAAATGTTCAGAGCATCTTGTGGGGATGGACAGCCTTGTGCCTTTGTTTATACAAAGGGTATAAATAGTGGGTCAGGAAACTCTGGACTCTTTCTTCCTCTCTCCAGGGGGCAGAAGCTCAAAATACGACACCCCCTCCACCCTCAATAACTTAAATCCCACAAGCTTTCATAAGTAGGATCAAATGAGGTTTTGGTCCACTCTTTAACATACTGAACAGAAAAAGGATGGGGAGTCTGGTGCTAGTGTGGAGAAAGTACAGCCAGTCTCATGGAAGAGTCTCCTGAGCATTTGTACTTGCAACCCCCTGGAGGAGCAGCAGGAACATTCCAGGAAGAGTGCGGGGGAGGTCCTCATCCAAACATTTGTTAATCACCCTCCTGCTTCCTGTTAAACTGTCAAATTTAACAGATTTCTGCTTCACATCTGCATCGTGAAGCAACTGACATGCCGCAGAGTTTGTACCCACTTTGGTTCAAGTGCTCTGTTAGATCTCGATCTCTCTCTCTCACACACACATGCAGAGCCTCTTAAAGTATTTTAACATGTTACTTGCTCATCCACATTCTCTTTGTACATTTAGCATGAATTGTGGTAGAGAAGTGTGTGGTGGAGAGTAAAAGCAAACCTCAGCCTCTCCTTCTGAGCGATTTCCTGAGGCATTGTCTAAGAATAGTGCTTGGAAAGCTAATGGGGCTCCTACAGCTGTGTAATAAACAGGCTGTACCTTTAAACCATTGCATGTTGACAGTTAAATTGTGGGAGGTGAAGGGAAGAATTTTCTAGTGGATCAGGTACTCAGTTGAATCTTAGGAGAACTGGATTCAGTTACCTACTCAGCCACAGACTTCCTGTGTGACCTTGGGCAAGTTGCATAGGATGTCTGCATGGTTTTAAACAAAAACAAAACAAAAAAAGAGGGTCGGGGTGGGGGGAGGGCGGGAAAAGTCCTGTAGCAGCAAGTCCGAGCCTGGGTTTGCAGTGTAGATGTTCAGGTTGGAGCTCGCGTTCTGAAACCTACCCCCCTCCCTGGGCTGCAGAGCTTGAGCTCCAGGCTCAGCCTAAAGGTCAACAGGGCAATTTTAACATTGTAGACCTGGGCTCTGATATTGCTGTGTGTGGAGTGTGTTGTGGTTTTTTTTTTTTTTTTTTTTTTTTTTTTGGGGGGCGGGGGTTTGTTTGGTTTGGTTTTTTTGCTGTGTAAATGTACCTGTAGTCTCTCTGTGCCTCAGTTCTCCCCATCTTTACAGGGGAGGAACTTCCTCCACCACAGGGGAATAAAGTCAATGAGTGATTGTGAGGTGCTCAAATTTGGTGGTGATGAAGGCCATATAAATTCCTAGACTGAGTGGGTAAAGCTTTTGTGTAGTTGTATATCCAGAAAACTTAATGTTTCAGAAGCATTTCTCTGTAAGACCCTGTCTATGACAGATGAAGACACTATAGATGGAATTCCTTTTGTGATCTCATGACTTAAAAACTGTTTACTTTCTAACAAGAACTGCATTAGTTCTCTGTGCTTCTAAGAGTAAGAAATGCACATGATGGGCTAAATCAGAAGACTATCCTTTCCAGAGCCTCAAATTTGGATTTGTCTTGGTTTGCAAACAGAAATTAATTTGGTCATTACTGTACCCTGCTTGGTGGCTTTTTATTCACATCTGTAGTCCTCCACAGTGTGAGTCTGTTAATAAAAACACCCTTGCTTTTATGCACCAAGATAGAGATACAGTAAGGAAACCTGCATAATAGTTGATCGTTATCAGCTTCTCACTTCCATGGACATCAGAACTGCAGAGGATTGTTAATGTTGGCCCTGATGACACATGCATACATAAAAATCTACTTTGGTTCTTTCCTATGGAGTCCTAATGTGACACTTCTTGGAAATTCCCTAATGTCCATGGTAACTTGCTCTCTCACAAGAGCAGTACAATCTGCAGAAGCATCAGATGTGAGATGAAAGCTTTCATAAACTGTCTCTAAACCAGAGGCACTCAAACTCTATTGAATCACCTACTCCCCTGCCCCCTTCTTAAAAACTTGTATGATCAATTTACTTCACAACAAGTTCACATATCCCAAGTAGTACATGTATCACGATTTGGGAACACCTGTTGTAAATCCTTTCGCTGAGCTGTAGTTGGCTGACAGACGGGAATTATTCCCTGGAAAGGTTTTGGGTAGCCGCTTATATAGAACTTCCTGTAAACCAATACATTATAAAATCTATCTACCTTGCTTTGATGGGACTGTTAAATATCAAGATAATTTGCGGGAGTGAGGGAAGGTAGATTTCTTAACCTCAGTTGCTGTTTCACAATTAACTGCATCTTTTTTTTAAAAAAGGATATTACAGAATGTCACTTCAGCATGGCAAAGAACTCTGGGTCTAGCTAAAAAGAGGAAGCTTGATTTTAGTTTGTCTTACTTCTAAGAAGCAAAAACTATTTCATTGACATACTTCTATTCCTTCATTCTAGGATTCCTTTTCTGAAACCACTTCCATTAGTAACCTGGGGGTTGCTAGCAAAGGCCTAGTACTTGAAAGACGTGGTCAACTCCTTCTAACTTACACAAATGGTTCTGTATGCATCAATGCTGATGGAAAGAGAATCTCCTCTACAACCATAATCCACTTTACCTGCTCCAAGGGCACTCTTGTAAGGATGGAAATGCTTTTAGTAGTCTCCTCATTGTATTAACTTTCTCTGAGACTCTGTATGGGGTGCGGAAGCTGTGTCATAGCAGAGACATGTTGAAGACTGAATAGTGACTCTCCTCCCTCTTCCCCCTCTCCCTTCTCCCCCCCTCTCCCCCCCCATGACTATGGTGCTTCAGTGACATATCTAGAGCTGACTTACACGGAGTTTTTTGTTTATTTGTGTTTTGTTTTTTGGTGGTTGGTGGTTTTTTTGTTGTTTTTGTTTGTTTTGTTGTGGTGGTGGTGGTGTGTTTTTTTTTTTTTTTTTTTTTAATTGGGTAACTAACAAGACTGTAATTGAAGTTAATAGTCTGATCTGGATGCAATATTTAAGACTGGCTCTCAAAAGACTGATGCATGAGGATTTACACTCACAATTCTACTAGTCTTAAATTTCACACATACATTGTATGTTCTCTAATGCAGCCATAAGGAGAGGATATATCCAAAATGAGGAAACCTATGTACTTTATAAGGCCACTAGCCTTAATCGTTTCATTGGCTCTGCCGTGTCATGAATGTATAAAATTTGTTTATATCAAAAGTACAGTTAGATCAGCTAGTACAATTAGCTGTTCAGTCTCAGCTGTTTGAATATGTAGGGTGCCTACACAGACCAAAGTCTTAAACTTTTGGCTGGGGAAAAGGATTCCACAAAGTACATGTGCAATAACTTCTTTTTTTTTTTTTTTTAGAGCCGGATTCTCAGCCAGCTGAGTATTTGCCCCAAACTCATATTAAAATAGAAAATTGCTGAGAATTAGAAGTTTTGACATCAAATGAAACACAGTTGCGCTTTAAATTAGTCTTTTTTGATTTTTATGTTCTTTTTGCGATTTGAATTTTCAGAGTAGCAGCCCCAGGTTTATTGATAATCGAGAATGTGTTGTCACCTTTCTGTGGGAAACAGAAGCTGCTTGTCCAGTTACAACGACAGAAGACAAAACTCAGGTGAGAGTGGGGAGGGCTGTATTAGTAGCCATTAAAAACTGGTCTTTGTGCTCTGTGCTGCTTGTTGTCCCTTTTTCTCATATTGTTGTCTTCTGCAAAATTACTTCTACCAAAGCAGTTTTTAAAGTTAATCTAGAGCTACTGAAAGGGCCTAGACTTATAATACCCAAAAGTGAAGTCTTCTGTTAAGTGATCAGTAGAGCAGGTACATCATGAGAAGCTGTAAGGCAGTTTTCCCAAATGGCCCTACTAATATTGATCTAAACAAACCATTTCTGTATGTCAGGGTAACTTACTTGCTATGGTCATTCAGTTGTTTGCTCCTCTACTGAGACCACCAACAAACTACGAGGCGTATTACATTTGTCTAGGGATGTATGCTCAGCTCCTCAGAGCTGCACCTGAATATGTAGATATCTGTATGGAGATCAGACTCGTTTCACACATTAGCAATTGAACAACCCTCAGATTTTTATGCACAACCTGGATTGGATCTAAATTAGTGACCACTGTGCAAAACATCTCCACATCCTTTTATAATTTCACTGATGCCTTCGCTTCTCCCTCATTTAGTTTTCCTTAAATTATTTTTCAGATTTTCCTTTTGGGGCATTGTGTTCAGTTATACAAATATGCCAGTAGTGCATGCTTCCTTGCGTAGTTTCGCAAACAGTAAATGGGCAGCAGTCCTGGCACAGTTCTAAAGAATACAAAGGTGGTGGTACTGCTATTCGTCAGTCTAAATTAAGCCTCAGTAGACTCTTGCCTAAATGAATTTGTGCCCATCCTGGTCATTAAGCATATTGTAAAGCTACAATTTTTTAAAAAGCGAAGTGTATATAACTTTTTAAATTTCAAGTGTATATTCAGGTCCCTTCTTAAAATAACTAACCCTCTTCCTTCCCAACCCCCTCCCCTCCATTTCTTTTCAGTCCTGCTCTGTGAGAGATCCAAACAGTGGCTTTTTGTTCAACATGCAACCACTAGCTTCAGAAAAAGGATATACAACCAGTGGAATTGGGAGGGAATTTATGGTAACTTTCCTTTTTAATTATTAAATGTATAAACTGCAGCTAGCCAAAGCTGTGTTCATGCCTTCTAGTCTTAATTGGTAAGGTGGGAAGTTTAACTACCAACCTTATCCTTTTGTGCCAATGTCCTTATGAGTCAACCAGGCAATGCCCTACTTTGGGAGAGGAGTGGAAGGTAGTTAAGTAGCTTCTTCAGTGGCTTATGAGAAGAAATTTGAGGGAATAGTCCAATTGGCAATTGGTCCACTTCAAAAGTAACTTTAAATCCATCTTTTTGATGCTGACAATTATAAAATAGGCATTTTTTGCTGTGTTTGTTTTTACTACATTGGGTGCTCGTTTTTCTTTTGGGTGGTGGTGGGAGGCCATAAACATAGATACTACCCAGGGTGAGTGCAGAAATGGGGAATTTAATTATCCTCTACAGAGAGTCGTCCTGTGGGCCAGAAGTAGTAGAGGCTGATTAAAAAGATCTTTTAAGAATTAAATGTTAGTTTGGTGTGGTAATGATTTTCAAAGTTAACTCTTCAGGCAAATTAACATTGTGCACATTTTAAATTTTTTTTTAGCTAAATATTTGTGGACCAGCACCAGATTGTGGTACTATTGATGGAAAAGTAGCTGCTGGATGTGAAGTAGAAGGTCTAAAATCAGTAAGAACGGTTGGATTGGACAAAACCCTCTCTCTGTCCCCTGCTGGATTTCTAACTCTTACTTACAGAGGTGTTTTTGAGATAAAATCAGGTGAGTTCAAAACCCTATGCTACAGTTTCAGTGAATTGGTGTTTGCTTTAGCTCTATCGTGGCATTTTCATTCCCAGGCCCTGCTATTTGTGCAGCAAAATCTGTCAGATAAATTCAGAGTTAAAGCTGTCTTAATCCAAATTAATTTCTACAAAAAACTTCATAGGAAATGAGAATTTTTCATTCTGCAGTAAAGCTTTGAGTTGAGACTTTCAATTTTTCAGTGAAAGAAATATGTCAAATTTTCATGCGTGGGCTTCTTGTTTTTGGTCAAGGCTTCAAGGAGCACAGTTCTTGCTGGGTATGCTTGTTTCTGAGATGACCATTAGTGGACCATGATTTGTTATGCACCCTATAAAAGTCTGCTCAAGCTGTGTTTTTTTTGTTTTGTTTTCAATTTTTGACACTAATTGGCAGTTGAATAATTCTGACCGGATCCTCTAAACGCTCCCTCTTCTGGAGTTTTGTTTTTGTAGTTTTAAAAACTGCAGACCGCAAGGTAGAATTTTTGACAGATATTAAGGCTTACAGCTTGATTTAATGCAACAAATGGATATGTTGAGTGGTAGAATGACTAATGCTCTTCTTAGAGTGCTCACTTCTCTCTTAATTGAGATTTAGAAAACAAATCTCAGTTGCACCCAACAGTAGATTATTTGCTTTATCGTCACACAGGAGCATCAGACACTTTTAGAGTGACTTTCATCTGTAATGACTCGTATCCTGGAGAACTTAAATTTGTGGCTGAAGAAATCAACAGTGCACTGGGCGTCCATGATACTTTCTTTGAGTTTCATACAGCCTTAGCCTGTGCCCCTGCTCCAGTAGACTGCCAGGTTACTGGTAAGTGCACTGGGGCGGGGAGGGGTGGGCGTTCCATGACATGCATGTAAGAGGGTGGGAGTGAGGGAACTGAATGAAAGGTAAAAGCTTTCTATGGGGCTGGGTGAAAGTTGGAGGTAAGCTCAAAAATGTTTTTATTTTTAAATATTTGTTAGAAGTGCCCAGAGTACTGACATTGGTGATGCTGCTTATTTAGATAAGTAAAACAATTTGTTCCTTATCTTAGTATGATGAAGCTACAAGTATTTTCTGATTTAATTATGGATGACTTGGAGATCATGTGGTGGCTTTTTTTCCTGGTGTCCTAAGCTGGGTTTGTCCTCTAAAAGATGTTTGACTAAAATACTTCATTTACATGGCTGAGATGTACCTACAGAAAGAGGCTCTCTTCATAACAGTTTGACCCCATTAGAAGGCTGAAACTGGAAAGTTCCTCTATTAGATACAAGTGTCGTGACTCATGTTCCTGGGGCTACCAGATTTTCCCTCTTCTTAGAAGACTGCATAAAAGCCTTAGTTTCAGGAAAAAAGTAGGAACTAATTGACTTTGCAAATAGGTTCATATGAAAACTTTACCCTACCAAGCTTGATAGTTGCCTTTTGATGACCACTCTATTCTTTAGTCTGCACTGGAAAGAGTTAGCTGTCTGGTCACTTTCATGTGTCTGTCTTGCAGTTAGATCTATATTTATTATTATTATAATAGTGACCCCAAATTAGAGGACATTGTCAATCACAGTTTAGACTAATGGGTCTTAACATGGCTCCAAAGACCAATTGGGGAAGAATAACACTTACTGCACTGACCACAGTCATTTGCCTGGTTATGCTGCTTGAGCTGCACGTTA
Source organism: Emydura macquarii macquarii (assembly GCF_026122565.2). NCBI lineage: Eukaryota > Metazoa > Chordata > Testudines > Chelidae > Emydura > Emydura macquarii. The sequence continues at coordinate 75,703 of NW_027131696.1, forward strand.
TTGCTGTCGCTGGTGCTCTGCTTCCAGCTTCGCAATGTGGTTCTTCTCAAAGCCATGGACCCCCACCCTTTATGGCATAGCACCATGGCCATGTGGTCCATTGCCAGTAGCTCAAAGTTTGAATCTGAAATACTTGCTTTGTGCAGATCCTGTTTCAGAGTTCCTTGTAAGTGTTTCATCTGCCCACCATGCTTAGTTACCAAAGCTTAATTTGGAATATAGAATTTTGATAGATGGTTCTCAGGCATATAAATTACATGACGAATCCATGAGAGAGTGCTCATCAGTTGGATGGAAAACAAATGATCCTCGATACCAATTGAACCAGTTGTTGCCAAGACTTCCATGTTGGACATCTGGACCTGCCATTTGATACCTACGATGATAGCTGGGTGTTGCAAATAGAAATGTGCCATTGATAATAGTACGGATAGCTACAAAATGCATTATATTCTCTTAATCTTTCGTGCAAACATTGAGATAGTTGTCACAGGAATTTTATGGTCCTCTCCTTGTCTCTCTAATATCTTGGGACCAACACAACTACAACAACACTGCATATACTGTAGCATAACAGCGCCAGTATTTTTGTCTGGCCAGCTAGCTTTTCCTGGACCTTCAGAGAGGTCCTGTGAATCAGTTTGAGTACTGCTGCCTTAATTAATAAATTAATAGTGATATTGAGATTCTCTAAATGTATTGAGGAGCCATCTAACCTTGTAACAAGAACATGATAAATAAGGACCGTAATTAATACATATATATCCTCTTAATTTATTGTACATTCCAAATACGTTTCAGACTCAGCTGGCAATGAGTATGATCTAAGTGACTTGAGCAAAGAGGGAGAGCCCTGGATCGCTGTAGATACTTCAAAAGAGGCAAAAACAAGAACTTTCTATTTGAATGTTTGCAAACCTCTACCTTATGTGCCCGGATGCCCTGGTAAGCTGATTAAAACACTTTCTTTCCAGCTTGTGGTTTTTGACTGTGGCATGTCTGCCTGAGGATACTCAGGAAAGTTAAGTCTAATCAACAAAAGGTGTGAAACTAATATGTGTAAATTAAAGTGAACTTAAATCTCTGTATGGACTCTCGTTCAGAAGTATGGTGACCGTAGTTTGCTATAGCTTAATCTTCAGTAATCTTCAAGACAAGTTGATCTTTTCTTTTATGGACATCAGAGCTTGTTACTTCGCTAAAGTGTGGGTGTCTTGTTTTGTTTTTGTTCATTAAATAATGCACTTGTTCAGTAATCTCTGAACTAGATATTACCATGGACTCCAATTTATGCATGCTGTTTTGGGGTAAACAGTAAAGTGCGACAGGTATTACTGTCCTCACAAACTTGGGGAATAGTCCTCTTGCATTTAAGTCTTACATTAATCAAAATTCTCCAGTATCCTGAGAGGTGTGCAAGAAGGCTTTCAGCAAAGTGAGTGCTTCCAAATGGTGGTTCCTAGATACTGATTTTCTTGATTACTTACAATTACGACCAAGCTAAACTCTATTGAGGCTTCCTAATTAATAATATTGAAGCCCTGAATGAGACAGATTTGAGTGTCTTCCTGTGATTACTGCTGATTGTGCAATATTTACAATTCATAGCCACCAATCAAGTTTATAGAAACATAGGGCTGCAAGGGACCTCGAGAGGTCACCTCCCTCCCCCTTGCATTAAGGGTAGGATCAAGTGAACCTAGACCATCACTGACAGGTGTTTTGTCTAACCTCTTATTAAAAATCTCCAATGATGTGAATTCCACAACCTCTCTTGGAAGCCTGTTCCAGAACTTAACTACCCTTATATCCAAACAATATGCATTTTAATATGGCTGAATGCCAATGTATACATCTAGGAACAAAGAATGTAGGCCTTACTTGCACAATGGGGGGAGCTCTATCCTGGGATTTGGGAGGAGGGTGGATAATCAGCTGAACGTGAGCTCCTTGTGCAATCTTGTGGCCAAAAGGGCTAATGCAGGCCTTGTAGGTAAACAAGGGAATCTTGAGTAGGGATAGAGAGATTATTTTATCTATTTAGCACTAGTGATAGACTCAAGGAGCTCTGTCCACTTAGCTTAACAAAGAGAATATTGAGGGTGACTTGATTAGTTTTCCTACATGGTGAGCAAATAATTAATAATGAGTGCTTCAGTTTAGCAGAGAAAGGTAAGTGTATATAGAACAGGATCCAATGGCTGGAAGTTGAAACTAGACAAATTCTAGTCAATAAGGTGCCTGGTTATTAACAGAGTGAGTAATTATTGGAACAATTTACCAGGGGTTGTGACAGATTCTTTCTCACTGGCAGTTTTTAAATCAAGATTGGATATCTTTTTTTCTAAAAGATCTGCTCTTGGAATTATCTTGGGGAAGTTTGGTGGCCTGAGTTACACAGGAGGTCAAATGTGATGATCACAATTGTCTTTTATGGCCTTGGAATCTATGATTCTATAGTTAAGTTAGATGTGGGGTGCGGGGGAGGGGGGCGAAGCTTTTCTATCTCTTCCTTGCTGCAGATTAAACCATCACCACTTGTCCTACCTCCTAGTGGACAGAGTGAACAACTGATCACGGTCCTCTTTATAACAGCCCTTAATGTATTTGAAGACCGCTATCCGGTTCCTCCCCGTCTCCCGCCCCAAGTCTTCTTTACTCAGGATTAAACATGCCCAGTTTTTTGTTTAATCTTTCTTCACAGGTCAGATATTCGAAACCTTTTATCACTTTTGTTAATCTCCTCTGGACTTTCTGCAGTTTATCCACATCTTTCCTAAAGTGTGGCGCTCAGAACTGGACACAGTACTCCAGCTGAGGCCTCACCAGTGCCAAGTACAGTGGGACAGTTACCTCCTGTATTGTTTGCCTGACACGTCTGAACACACCTGAAAGATATTAGCCTTTTCGCAATTGCCTCACATTGACTAATATTCAATTTTTGATCCACCATAACCCCCCCAGATCCTTTTAGGCAGTACTACCGCCTAGCCAGCTATTTCCCATTTTGTAGTGTGCAGTTATGCTAAAACATCCTGTTTTATTATCCTGTCCCCCTTCCTTGCCACAGTGAGCCTAGAGCAGGTGAAATTAGAAAATAGATTCTAGGCATGGAACAGGTGAGGCTTCTACAGTCCAGTTTGTGTTGTCCTCAAAGGCCCTATGGCACTTGGGTACCAATAAGTAATATTTATGAAGTAAAGAATTGATATTTGTATCTTACTGTGTTGTATTTATTTTAGGATGTAACCAGTCTGTTAGTACATGCTATAGCAAAGGTGGTAGCCATAAATAAAGATAAACAGAATGTTTTTTTATTTATCTGGTATGACAACTTGTTGGAAACACAATCATGAATAAATAAACTTAGCAAGGTGCATTTTCAATCTAACAAAACAAAGTAAAGTTTTGACTAAAATGTGCTATCAGTTTCAGATGAACTGGTGACACATTTTATATAGCTGATCCCTGACCAGTTCACTCCACTGATATGTCCTCTATTGCTAAAGGTACTGCACTCTTTGACTCTATGCCTTCTTTAATTTATTGACTACCTGAGTGGAATTTTCTGTAGTGAAAATGCTGTATGAAGACATGACATTTCTTGTTCCTGCAGGTGGTGCAATAGGATCTTGTGTGAAATACGCTGATAAAAGCCAGAACCTTGGCGTTATTCAGATAAGTCCTCAAGCTGCTACTGATGGGTCTCTTAGTATTACCTACTTGAATGGTGATACGTGCAAAGATAAACAGCGCTATTCTACACGTATTCTCTTTCAGTGTGATCAAACCACAGTAAGTTTGTGTGTTGCTTTATATAAAAATAAAATCTTGGTAATAGATCTTATGGCACTTAACCAATTTTTTTTTTTTTTTTTTGAGTAAAAGAATTCTACGCATGAGATGCATGTCTGCTTGAATTCAGTCTCAATGAGTTAAAAATACAATTTGATTTATTTATTTTTGAAAGCCATTTATGCTCTCTCCTCTTACTGCTTACCAAGAAAGAAACCTTAAATATTAAAACTGATGATTACTCCCCATGTGTTTGTACTGTAGGGATCACCTGTGTTTCAGCATGAGGAGGACTGTGAATTTGTGTTTATCTGGAGAACCCTGGCAGCCTGTCCTGTCCGCAGAGCAGAAGGTAAAAAAACTGCTCTAAACTGGATTTAAATATGAAATGTGATCTTATGCCTTAATATTACAACAGTTTTATACACAAGGCTTTTGTAAGAAGACTTGTAACTATGTAATTGCTCCTTCATACACAACTTCTCAGCGCACTAAAGGGTCATCTGGGTTATGAAGGGAAAGCTTTTCATATCTGAAAACATTTATCTGTGATAGTGACAAAGAAACAAGTTGTGTACTTTTATTGTACACTGTACTTCATGGAAGTCACAAAGTGTGACCTAGGATAGGTGTGGCAGCATTTGTGTTTTATTCAGGCTCATAAACGTAGCCCTCATGCTAGTAGGGGCCGGGTACATTTTTATTTCAAGCTCTAATATTAAATGTCCAGCCTTTCATAGAAGCCTTCTGGCAATTTCTGTGTGCCATTGCAATCTTGTACTCTTAATTTTTCTTTTTTTAAATGTCAGTGATTTATAACAAAACGTCTGAATTTTGTTTGTACAAGTACAGTAGAACCTCGGCATTACAAACACCTCTGGAATGGAGGTTGTTCCTAACTCTGAAAAATGTTATGGTGGTTCTTTTCAAAATTTACAGCTGAACATTGACTTAATATAGCTTTGAAACTTTACTATGCAGAAGAAAAACGCTGCTTTTAGCCATCTTAATTTAAGTGAAACAAGCACAGAAACAGTTTCCTTACCTTGTCAAATCTTTTTTTTTTTTTTTAAAACATTCCCTTTTTTAGTAGTTTGTTTTTAACACTGCACTGTTCTGTATTTGGTATTTTTTGTCTCTGCTGCTGATGGATTGTGTACATCCGGTTCCAAAGGAGGGGTGTGGTTGGCTGGTCAGTTCATAATTCTGGGGTTCTTCTGTACTCTGAGCCATTGATTACTCTTGATAAAGTGGTATGATGAGTACTGCAGCTTGGGCTCCAAAGGCCAATCCTGTTAATTACCTTTATTCAGGCACCAGTAAGTTTGGTGGTGTCTGGAGGGAATAGCTTGAAATATGTGGTGGTGTTTCTTAATACACAGGTGTTTTGGTTTGATTAAAATCAATGTTTAAAAATGTGGCGCCAGATCCTTAGCTGGTGTAAATCAGTGTAGTTCCATCTGTTGAAGGCAGCGGTGCTATATTGACTTAAAGCAGCTCAGAATCTGGCTCTTCGAGTTATAGTTTAACCCACAACTTGTCTAGTTTTTATATTTAAATAAAGGTGTGATGTACAGGATAAAACATGTAAGTGTACATGGGGGCATCTGAACACAGGTGTTGCCACTGCAGATCAGACCTGTTTAGTCCAGTATAGTCACCTGATGCTTAGAGGCAGGTGTAAGAGTCCTACATGAGACAGAAGTGGGATAAGTTGCCCATCCAAAATAGCTCTCATCCTTGCTACCTTCCCTCCCTTTGCAGATTGTTAGTAAATAAAGGTACTGGACCTGGCCCTCCTCCGCTGTTCATGTCTGGGCATGATCAAAATGGACTGTTAAATCCTGCTCTGTCTTGCTTCCTTGACCGTTTTTGATCCATGGCAACATTTTGCCTCTTGTCTAATGGGTCTTTTTTGAATATTGCTTTAAAACAGTGATTATAATTTTTTGTATCTAACAATTTTAAGGGGTGATTACAAATTGTAGAGCTTTTCTCGAATAAATTGTCACTAAAGCTAAATAAAAGTAGAGTGAAACTCTTAAGTGGCTTCTCACATAACCAGCAAAAAAACAGTTGCTTTAACTGAAGTGGCCGTCCAATAGCGAGAGAGAGCAAAATCTGCTATAGGTTCCAAGGAGTGATCTCAGGACAGGAGGCTGCCCTAATAAGGACTGTCCTTTCTGTAGGTTTGACTCTGACTCTCTCCGAATGCATACTGCGTCGCTTGTGCATAGCTGGATTAATTTATTTGCTATTTAAGCCTTCTGTTAACTTTTGATTTAAAGGAGATAACTGTCGGGTAAAAGATCCAAGGTACGGTTTTGTGTATGATCTGAAGCCACTTTCTCGGAAGGAGAAGAAAGTGAGTGTGGATGAGTACGACTACTATTTCAGAGTCTGTGCGGGAATAACAGAAGCGTGCACTCAGCTGGCTCATCCGAACAATGTTGTGTCGTCATGCCAAGTAAAGAAGTCAGAACCGTCTTTTAGAAAAGTAGCAGGTAAAGTAGTTGTTGGATTTAGTGAAGAGGAGTTGGGATGGGGTTGTTGCCGTCTGACTCAGCGACTGGTGCAAGGGCTGTTTGCAATGTGGAACTTTGAGGGGAGTTAAGGGGAAAATGAGGTGGGGCTTCATCAGATGATAAATGGAGGATGGTGGCTTCAGTGAAAATTGTCGTGATGATTTCAGAATAGAAGGAAGGGCACACAAGGCCTTTGAGTATGGCAGTCTTTCTTTCTACATAATAATTCTTCCTTTCAAAGCTAAGATTGTTATTCGATGTAGCTTAAAAAAAACCCTAATCACTAAAAACCTGTAACTTAATCTGTTGTGATCTGAAAAAGTATATGCAGAAATGTATCCTTTTAAAATGATTGTACCTCATCTAGTCCTTGTGACTCTGCTGGCAGAAATATTGACTATAGCTATGCAAACATACTGAATTAGCCTCCTATGTGACTTGAATTCAACTAATTCGCTTCTAGTTCAGCTGTGTTAATTTTTCTGTCTAATTTAAAAGGATTGTATACTGAAAAGCTGACGTATGAAAATGGATTAATAAAAATCAACTATACCAGCGGGGAGAAATGCCATAATATATATGAACGCTCAACTGCCATATTTTTCTATTGTGATCACAACACTCTGGAGGTTAGTATATCTTTTGTACACTGAGACAAGTATTCAGGAGTTACAGAAAAAGTACAGTTTCTGAAATTATCCTCAAACATTACCATATTCAGAAGGCTGGGCAGATGTGTCAGGGAAACTATGCATCCTATTTCAAGAAAAGCATAGTCCTCCTTCAACAACAACAGACCCCGCTGTGTTAACATGTTTTGTTTTTCCTCCTTAGTTGTGGGATAATGTGTCTAGATCAAAAACTCAGCAGCAGCTAAATAAAGGCAACTTGATATGGTGTCTGAATGTATGCCTGACATGATGTGGGGACCCCAGGGAAATCAGCAGCACCATTCCTCTTACTGGAGAATTACTATGACTATAGTGGCTGAATCATGAGGCTTTTAAGGGCTACTGGGACAGGACCTTTCCTTACAAGGGAGTAATTTGATTTTTAAGTGTAAACCGCAAGGCGTAAGGATGAGTAGTTTGTCCTACAGAAGAACAGCGCACTCTTTTTATTCTTGTTTTGTTACACACTCAGATTATTTTTTGTTATAACAAACATACTTTGTAAGCCAATTATTAGAAGGTACAGAATTCTGGGAAATGTGTTCCTCTTGATCATGCTAATCTCATCCCAGATGGACAGTGATAGACTCCACCTTTCTAAGGCTGCTTGACCTTTTAGTAAGAATATGCTTGAAACAAAGCTTCCAGAAGAATTGCATTGCAGAGCCTGATTAACTTCCCGGAATGTATTTATTTGCCTGAGGATTAAGCCCCTTAGCCTGGAAGAAAGATGATATTTTCACTGCCATGTTCCTAAAACCCCACCCTTCCAAAGCCAGGCCTGCTTTATTTTTCACGGCCGTGTCGGCATTTCTCCCTCATCAGTTCTGCCACCTGCTTTTCCCTAGCCACCTGCTTTTCCCTAGCACCTTCTCTTAAAGGACCAGTGGCTGTGGGGTTGCTGTGCTTCCCCGCTCCTATTTTGGGGGGAACTGAGAAGAAGCTAGCAGCTCTAGCCACTACGATCCCTCTTTTTCCTGTTCCTTCCTGGCTAAAGAACCAGTTGCAGTTACGCAGCTCTGCTACTCCTCTCCCCACAATCCTCCACAAGAGCCAGTGGTTCCGAACCCTTTCATATGGGTAACATTTTTTTTTAACATGGCTCGGTTGTATATACTCAATTTTGGGACTAGTTATGTGTGAAGGTATCCTCTGCATGCAGCTGCGTATACTCTGATGTTAGATTTCTGATTTGTGTCTTGTCTAACTGTACTAATGTTTGAAAGCCAAATCAGGAAGTAGGGGAAATTTTGTTCACCTCCATATTTAGATTTGTGAAATATAAATTTATATCTTCTCAGCCGGTGTTTCTGAAAGAGACTCCAGATTGCACCTACCTGTTTGAATGGCACACGCAATATGCCTGTCCACCCTTCCAATCTATAGAATGCTCCTACAAGTAAGCTGTGCTTCTCTCTGTCCTGAACTGGTGGTAAGGTGCTCGTGGTGACATATGCCCATTCAGGAGACATTGTATTCAGCATGAATTGCCATGATTGTAGCCATATTTTCTCTAGTTGACAACATGATCCAGTGTGAATTTGCAATGGGTTAAATTGTAACATATTAGCAGTGCACAAGTGCGAATGTAGTAGTTCTCTGGGTTGGGGAAAAACAAACAAGCTTATGAACTAATTTTGTATATAGGAAAACACTGCTTTTGGAAAGTCGGGGAGGGTTTAGTCGTCTAGTAGGGGAGGATGGCAGAAAGGGAGGCCAGATATAATATGAAGCTGTTGGGGTTGAGGGTATGAATGATGGAACTGGAATCTAATGTTTGACTTTGCTATATTTGTGCTGAAATACAGTTGACCACCAATGCATGCTCTCTCTCAGACCCTCATAGAATCAAGATGATTCATGAGACTTTTCCAGTAAAACATTTTGAGTAGTTCTCTAGGTCCTAGGGTACGTGCATAATGACGGGCGGCACTGCTGGTGCTGTCGGATCGGTTTTGCAGGATCGATTGAGCGCCAGTAGAGACCTGCTCAATCGATCAGGAAGTCGACAGAATAAATCCACCCCTGCAAAAAGATTAATGCTGCGTCGATGGGAGGGCATTTCCCGTCGGCACGGCATAGTAGGAACGCTGCGCTATTTAGAATTTAGGAAGGCAATGGGAAATATGCAAGCCACTCTACATAGTTTGCGTATCTCCCGTCAACTGCCGGTGAATTTTGCTGGCAGTGTAGACCAGGCCATAGTTTCATGGAGATTAAGGCCGGAAAAGACCAGTATTCAGATTAGATGATCTAATGATGTGTATCAGGGTTCATGAAGTTCCATCCAGATGCACCTATAGTAAGCCCAGAAACTTTAGTCTGCTGAGGATTAAATGCTTTAGTCTAACTAAACTGTGTGCTAAACTAAACAGTCAGGGAATGGGAGATTGAGGTGCCCCCAAAACCAGAGACCTCTGCAGTGGCAGGGTATCGATTAGGTGAGAGATCCCCATATGGTCTTAGCATGTGAACCATGCCCTGGGCTGCAGAGGGAGGGAGAAAAATAAACTGTGTCACAGCAATTCTGACTTGGGGGTGAAAACTCCTTCCTGACTCCAGATCTGGCAATCACTGTGCCCATGAGTATGTGAATGAGATGCACCAACCAGGGATCTAGACAGAGGAATCTCTGTGACATCTCATACTACTGGTCCACCCTATTCAGCGGCTAGTCTTGTCAAATGTATGAGGTGTGAAAACTGGTTGGGATGCTGCTAATAGAAACTTCGCATTGGTGCAAGAGATCCAGATGTTTCCTGCATGCAGCATTCTTCCCTGAAACCATCCAGAATTGTTTATCCAGCATGGTGGTCTGCTTTTGGAGTTGGCTTCGATTCATCTGAATTTAAAACGGTTTGTTTTATTTAATCCAGAGACAACGAAGGAAACTCATTTGATCTTTCACCTCTGACACGACATAGACAAAACTGGGAAGCTATTCCAATGTTTGGCTCAACACAGAAATACTATATTAATGTCTGCAAGTCCTTAGTGCCACTGGCAGGTGCAGGTGAGAACAAGAGAAACCTATATTTAAATGTCATTGGTAGTTGTGGGATGAAAACAGGAGGAGACACAACCCTGTCTCCTCTTCCCACCATGCGAACAGCAAAGCAAAAGGTCACTAGGCGCTGAGTAAACACAGGCGGAGCTGTGGCTTGTGGGCAGCAGAGGGAAGGCCAACACTTAGGGCCAGTTTCACTATAACCAGCGATGGTGTTTCCCGGCAGCTCTTTTCTTTACCCCATTCCTTCCACAGCCTCAGCCTTGGTTGGCTACTCTTTAGCTCTTTCCTCTTTCTTCCTGTCCACCTTAGAGACTAATGGTGGGCGAGAGAGCACCGAAGAGCATCACAGGAGGAGGGGTGGCCTTTTGAGGAGGTTGCTTCTCTCTAGTTCCACCAAGCTGATCCTAGATTCTTTGCCCAGTGGTGGTATTCCAGCAGCTGGTCTTGTGCAGTAGCAGACTTCCCTTTTAGCAGCAATAGCTGTGGCTGGTCCCTCTTGCTGCTGCATGACCCTTTGAGTGGGAGGTGAAGCTGCCCAAAGGAAGCAAAGCGCCCTGGCGGATGAGTGGTAGTGACTAAATGTCCAAAATTAACATAATCCGTTCTTTTAGAGACAGATCAGCCATTTAAAGGGACAGCCAAGCTATTTCTTAAAGTGATGTTGGCGAGTAGGGTAGCACTTTGCCACTAGATTCTGGAAGAATCCCTTGTTTAATAAACCTATATCTGAAACTGTTGGGACAGCTTGTGATGGGCTCACAGAGCAAACTTCACTTTTCTACATTGTCTCATGTCTAGGGTCCTGTCCGTCAAATGCTGCCGCCTGCCTAGTGGACGGTTCCAAATATATAAGTCTAGGTGAAGTTGCTGATGGTCCACGATGGGAGACTGGCATTTCTGTTCTAAAATATACGAATGGGGAGCTGTGTCCGGACAAACTTCGCAACAGGACAACGATATTGCGACTCAGATGTGATGAAAGCAGAGTTGTAAGTATGGACTGCCAGTTGAGTTTTATCATGCTGTTGTGTATCCCCTTTTTTTGAGAAGGAAAAATGTCCACTTTTTTGGGGTGGGGCAGAAACCCTTTTGTGTAATTGGCTTGGAACTCGCTTTGGGGAACTAAGTAAGGACTTGAGCTCCTGATCTGAGATTCCTAGAATTTGAATGACTGACCGGAAAGGTCTTTTTTCATGTCTCCTCTGCCTGCTAGTGAAGAATTATTCTCTGTAGTGTGTATTCCAACATTTTCTCTAGCTTTCAAACGTACCCAGCAGTGGAGTTTCCATTGCTTGCTGTGGGAAGGTATTACACAGCCTAAATAATCTATCTTCTTGAAGAATCCGATTCCTCCTGCCCTGATATTTAGGCTTACTGTTCCTTTTACATTTATCTAGCTTCTAATTGCACAAATATGTATGTCAGCCTCTCTGTTAACCATCTGTATAGGTCTGAGTGTAACCTTGCTCCCACGTCTTTAGTCGTCACAGCCCTGTTACACAGGCTGAGTTCTTTAACTCTCCTCACAACATCCCTCCTGCCCATAGCCACTTCTGTTGCTGTTAGTCTGAATTTCTTCTGCCTTTTCAGCATGAAATGACTAGGACAGAATATAATAGTCCAGGTGCTTTTTCACCAGAGCAGGCTGAACTGCTGCCCAGTCTGGGACTAGGCAAATTTGGTCTGTCACATTTAAATGTTGGCAGTGTTTGTGTGAAGAAACTTTGATCTTCTTCCTTATATCTTGTTTTTCAGGAGTCTAAACCAGAACTAGTAACTGCTATTGAAGAATGTGAATATACTTTCTTATGGTTCACTGCTGCTGCATGTCCTCTGAAAAGAAATGTGCAAAATGATTGCAGAGTAACCAACCCTGCTACAGGTAAGGGACACATGCCAGCTTTATGGACATGGCATCAGTATGTTCCAGATGTGTTTAGAGCATCTGGAAACTGTACTGCATTTGTGTTCTCTAATCGCTGTAATTGCCAGTAACAATGAATGAGGAGAATGGGAGGTCTCTCAACCCTGGTATGCTTACCCTCATTCTATCAGAGGTGACATGAGAATTCTCAGGGGCTGGGAGGTGAGGGTTATTTTCATTCACCTTCTCCAGAGGGGAAACTGTTTGGGGGGTGGAGCGAGTGGAGAGGGAGAGAAATATTGTGTGAAGGAACTACCATCTCAGCCTTTGGAGATGCTTGATCTATACCATGAATGCCACTGGCAGACCCTGAACCGATTTGTTGCTTCAGAAAATCCCAACACTGGATTCCTCTTAACTAGCTTAAAAGGCAAATAATTGTCTAAACTGGTAGGTGCCTATGGGGCATCCTATGTAATTGGCAAAGCGCTGGGCTATGATTCTTAAGCATCTCTTTAAAAAGCCTTTGTTTGTTTGACTCAATTTTTATTTATTTTGATTCTGCAAAAAGAGTACATTCTTTCTTGTTCTCACTGCAGGCCATCTCTTTGACCTGAACACTTTAAAGAGAGAGTCTGGCTACACAATCTATGACAGCAAGAAAAGAAGAACACTTCAGCTGAGTGTTTGTAATGAAGCTAAAAGCCCATGTGGTAGTGGGATTGGTAAGTTGTTTTGGTTTTTCTTTTTTTTTATTTTTTTCCCCCTGAATTTGCCCTTTGCTTGTAAATAGTATTCCGTGTCACTAATAATCGATCAGTCAGGTTTTTCTTTAGGCGGAGTGTTTCCCTATTTCTCCTCACAATATTACAACATACAAGTGGCAGGAGATACTGGAATATAATGCTATTGATATGAGGGGGAGGTTAGAGGTAGCCTGGCTTAGACTAACTTGTACAACATATTTTAAAATCGTAGGCTTGTAAGAAGTGTAACACATTAGGAATGGACAACATTAGTCTTGGAGAAGTGTCTGAACTGGGGCCATTTTCTCTGGACCATGGAGACAGACCTGTAGATCTGGCTGCAAGCAGGGACTACGGCCATTCTTTTGTAGAGTTCTCAGCCTTTGGGCCTGAACAGGCAGCACATTTGTGACAAGGCTTGGGAATTCCCATTGAGCACTCGGTCTTAAAATAACAAAAAGCAGACCAGTTGGCAGCGCTCCTGACTGGAACACAAATCGGAGAAAGATATGGTTCCCAGAAGATGGCAATCTGTTTCTTTTTAAGAAAACAACTTTTTTCTTCCTCCCTCTCACTTATAAATAGCTGATTGTGAAACTGATCAGAAACACAGCAAAAAACAAGCAGCAGAAACTCCATGGAGCTGCTCTGAGTCATGGTGCTGTGCAACAGACACCGATATAATCATTCAAGTTTAGTCAGCCAAACTATTTAAGGAGCAGCTGTGACTCCTTCATTTCAACTGAGTGAGACTTTATTGGCATGACAAGCTCTACAAGTGCTGCCAAAATGTAAGAAGGAGAGATCCCTTAGATATGTGTTGTGATCCTTCTTCCAACAACCTCAAACTACACTTAAATTTAAGGAAATAAATGCAAGTTCAGACCTTCATGTTAGGAAACCAGTTTCAGTACACAGTGGCGATCACAGACTGAAGAGCGCTTCTGTTAATGGATTTAGTGTATTTGGGTATAAATGTTGTCCATACTAGGTATTAATCCCGTCCCTAAATCAAACCTCCAATGATGACCTAATAAGAGGATGTTTAATACAATCTTAAAGTAGCAAATTAATCTTTCAATTAGTGGTCTAAAAGAGTGACTGACACACAGTTAGTGTTCTTCTCGAATATTAAGTGTTGCCTACAGTAGTAGGTAAGGTGTTATCTGCCATGTAGTAAAACTAAACCTCCTAACAAGTCTTGAAAGCCTGTGGCAGGCAATATTTGAGGTTTAGTGTTGCACCATTGATGCAACAAAGCTGTGGGATTCTTCTTCCAAACCGTCTTTAGTCCATGATACAAAAAAGAATTGAAAAGAGAACTATAGATGATGGTACACACTTAGCCCTAAATAGATTAGTGAAGTATCACAGCTTGTGTGGTATGATTTCCTCCACTACTTTGTGTGGCCCCATATACTGACTCATAGTGACCACAGTAATCCCCCTCCCAGAGCTCTTGCAGTGCACCAGATAAATGTGTAATTCCACAATGAGGACAGTTATCACCATCACTTTTAATGTTGTCTGCCTGTAATTGCTTTGAGTAATTTATAGTGATCGCTCTCCTATAAAGAGATAATACCCAAAAGGATTTGGCACACATCAAATGGACAAATAACCTACCTTATTTCATCTTATTCAAAAAGCCCATTTCAATGGTTAATGTTCTTTGCACCCTTATAATTTTAAAGAAGCAAATGGCTAGCTCTGAATGTTTGTGGGTAGATGAGGAATGGGTGGCCGGAACTAGGAGTAGCTATACTGAAACTTTGCATGTTGGCTTTCATCTTGACTGACTGTTCTACAGCCACCACTCCCTTTTTATGCTTGTAAATGTTGATGTTTAAACACAGTGGTGCAAGTAGTTGCTACCGTGCTGACAGTTTTTAAAACAATATTGAAAAGATGTAAGCCTCATTTAGGGAGGAAAAACTTGTTCAAAGCTTCCTCTTTTAGTCCTAGTTTAAGACCATCTCAGGATTTAAGAAACAACTGTAATTTACCATACAATTACACAGTACAATCAGATTATTCATTTTCTTTCTTAGCCAATAACTTTTGTCCCCATCTTACTTAATTTAGGTGTCTGCATCATTGGTGATCAGAAGCCAATTAATGCTGGAAGACTGAGCAAAATGTTAACTTATGAGGATCAGCTGTTGAAGCTTGTCTACATGGGGGGAGATCCCTGTCCTGCAAACCCTGACTTGAAACACACAAGCTATATTAGCTTTGTGTGCAAATCTGATGCTGGAGCTGGTAGCCGACCCGTGCTTTTGTCCTTTGATGAGCAAAAATGCACCCATTACTTTTCTTGGCATACCTCTTTAGCCTGTGAAGAGGAGGTAAGAGGATCAACAAGCTTCTGTTTCTGATACAAAAAAACAGACACAGTACAGTAAAGAGAAAAAAAAATTGTTTCTTGTTAGCATAGTCTTGATGTAGCAGAAAGGTGTTAATCCTTAAATTCTACGTTTCAAGGGAAGGGTCTCATCTCATGCAGTACCCTAACTTGTAAAGAAGTTCCTAGCAAAGTGTCCTTTTCAGCAATAAATGCAGTGAGTGTAACTTATTACACTAGAAGGTACAAGTCTGGTACCAGGTAATACTTCTAACCAAAGGATTTCTATTTACGGTGCTTATTGACCAGTCTGAGAGTACTCCTAACAAGAACAGAAGAGGCATTTTCAAGTGTTAACCTCTGAGTTAATGTGACACACTTTGATAGCGTGTAAACTGACTCATTTCACTATTGAATATCTTGGCCCTGAAAGATATGCTGTAGCTGAAATAGAAACTATGGGCCTGATGCAGGAATTTCACATTGAGACTCTATGGCCCGTTATGCAGATCAGACTAGATGATCATAATGGTCCCTTCTGGTCTTAAAAGTCTATGAATCTGACATTTTTGCAGTCACTGCCTTTTTCCTAGCTATCATTCAAAAAACCCAAAGCTTTCATATGATTTCTGAGAAAAGCAGAAACTCTGATTCCTGTGGTGCTGGAAAGTATAAATATGATGAGAACAAGGTTACTGCATCCAAAAAGTGTACTTGATTGTACAGTGAAAAATTTACTGGATTGTAATTAAGCGGCTTAAATACTGCACTTCTTGAAATGTACTCCCATGACTGAATGAGAGATTGCTACTGAATTTGTGAGAAATTTTAATGGCTATCTATACTAGGAATTTACATACAAATGCTTTATTTCTATTGTCTTTAGTGGTGAACCTGGTTCCTGACTCATAAACATTAAATAAGAAATTCCCATTTGCTCTAATAAATATTAATTAAGTAGAGTACTGTCACTAAGCAAAGAACAGCAAATACTCAGACTCTCCAAATCTGAATATGAAATTTGAATCCCATTTGAAATTAACCCTCTGGCCTGAGGGAGAAAAGAAGGGGTGTATCATTGCATAATAAACAGTTCCCATAAAGGCATCACATTTATTTCTAACAGGTGAAATGCTCAGTGCTGAATGGCAGCTCAGTTATTGACCTCTCCCCTCTGATCCATCGAACTGGTGGTTATGAGGCATATGATGATGATGATGTAACTGACCGCACTCCAGATTTCTATATTAACATTTGTGAGCCTCTGAATCCAATCACAGATGTCCACTGCCCACCAGGAGCAGCTGTCTGCATGGTTCCTGTCACTGGACCCCCCATAGTAAGTACATAGTAAGCACTGAAACATTTTGAGGTCCTGTATCTGTGACAGCTCCTTCTTTGAAAAACACCCCTTGCCCCCAATGAAATTAGGTCTGACTGAGTTTTGGCTGAAAAGGGTGATTACACCTCTTATTTCACCATGGCTATTCTCTGGGTTGAAAAGATCCACTGGCATTGCAGACTTCTGTCTCCTGTGATGTACTGATAGCTCACACTGGGATAGACGCATGTTATACAAACATCTCATTCGTAGTTATATTTAGCAGTATCTAAGAAGTATTTGGATTGGTGAGCAGAAAGCTTTTTAAGTAGCCTCCTGTGTATAGTGGAGAAAAGACTGTACTAAATTTTATTGCTAGCATGAAGCTTCATGTGTCCAATGTGTAGTGAAATGTAACTACAGGTGAATTGTCTTCAAAACCTCAAGTGACGGTACTTACCTACCAGATATCGTGGTGTTAACATAGAAAGCAACAGTTGAAAGTGAAATCAGTTGAGCCCTGCAAATCTGCAAATATCTGTGGACCATTTTTGCAGATCACAGATTGGATGTGGATATAAATTTTGTATCCATGCCGGGCTCTAGAAATCTGATTTGAAGGTGATGTAATGCACCTCCATGAGGAAGGTTGCTAGGAATGTTGAAGTTTTCTCTTACTGAATCTTAGTAAAGATTAATTTACTGACTCTTGATACGCTTTTTTCTCTAAAGGCTGTGAGCAAGCGGAGCTATTATTTTTAAATGACCAAATTCTTTTATGCTTGAGACTTTGGATGCTTTCATGTTGGCTATTAAGGAACCTATTTGTTACTTGAAAATAGTACTTTACTTTGGCCTAATAACAGATCTTGCACACAAGATGTAAAATTTTGTGGGTTTATTACGTGCTGTTTTTCAAACTTATCATAGTGAGTGGTCCTCTTCTATTTTAAGATCTAATCAGAGTACATCCAAGGAGAGCAGTTGTTATAGAGCATGATTTTCAGAGGTGCTCAGCACCTCTGCTCTCACTTAAGTCAATGGAAGATGTAGGTGCTTGGCTCTATCGATCTGAAAATGGGGACTACAGTATTTAATATGCTACTATTAATGTTGTTCATTTAGGATATTGGTCGCATCACTGAACCTCCGAAGATAAATCCTGCAGTAAATGAAGTTTATATCACTTTTAACAGTACAACCCCTTGTGAAGCAGACAAAATGTTCAACTACACCTCTCTTATTGTATTTCATTGTAACAGAGGAACAAGTCTGGTAAGAAACTTTTTTTTTAAAAACCGTGAAAACACAGATTTGATCAGTGAAGAAAAAGGAACAATACTAAGTGTATTGCAAAAATGGGTAGCAACCAATGAGATGGTGTAAAATTTGCTGCTCTTTAGTGAATTTTTATTTTAAATGCCAACTAAATCAAGTAAGAGAGAGGGGGGAAAAATGGAGTATCTCTTGGCAGGACAGCAAGCATGTTTTGCTTCAGAGGAGATGGTGTATATTTTATGGCCTGAGAGAAACTTAGTGCTTTGTTCAGTTATTTTACGATACATATTTTTAGGCAGGTTGCAAGCTACCTTTAAACGTCACTGAGTTAAGTAGTGTAGTGGTAGCTTATTGTTAGCATTAAGCTTCCTCTTAACACTGTCTCTGTGATCAGTCTTAGCACTATACCAAAAGAAAGGAGTGGAACTTCTTGCTTCTTGGAAGAAAATGTTAGAATTTATTTGAATATTTCCTTCATACAATTTTTATGTGCAGTTTCCCCTGATTTAAAGACCAAAGATAACTTGTTATGAAATGTTAAAGCCACATGGTTAGGCATGCAAGACAGGAAATGGAAATACATCTTAAATGTTCTAATTTAGGTGTTTGGTTACACTTTCTATAAAGACCAGAGCTAGTCATAAAAGCATTGATGGACATATTTCCTGTCAAAGTGCTTTTTTAAGCTGTCTTGTTTCTCCAAAATTTTGTTTAGGAGCAAAAGTGAAAAGTTCTAAAAATGTCAAAATGGGACATTTCCACATTATCAGAACAAAATGTTTCAATTTTTTTTTTAAATGACTTTCTCTTAAACTATTTATTTATTATGTATAATATATTAGAATATAAAATAAATTATGGCAATTAGAAGACAAGAGAAACAGGTAAAGATCAAACTCAGAGGCAAAGAACTAGAGCAAGTGGAAAAATCTGTGTGTGTACCTTGAAGAATGGGAATTGTGAAGATACCATAAAATAAGACTCAGACTCACCCTTATATCATTCAGAAAACTCTGCAAGATCTGGAAGGCTGAAGACATTTCAATTAAAAGCAAAAATCAGTGTATGTGAGACATCCGTCATGCTTATACTGTGTACAGGTTGAAACGCTGGAGTATAAGAAAAGCTGATGAATGAAAGAGTTTGACTGCAAAAGTGAACTGGCTGAGTGGAATACTGAGAGTTTCAATGCAGCAGAAAAAAGAATGAAGAGCTACGAAAATGATTAGGGCAAGAAATAACTCTTTTACAGAAGAGTCAAGAAAGTCACTTGCGATGGTTGGGCACAAGTCAAGAATAGACCCAGAAAGGATATGATACCTGGCGATACACCCTAGAGTGCAAGGAATCGAGGCATTGGACAGACATGATGAAGAATGAGGTAGAACAGAGAGGTTCTGAATGAAACTGGGAAGCTGGCACAAAATAGAAAGTTGTAGAAAGACCTCATTCAGTCCTGTTGCTGTTGAGCTGACAGGCAGGAATCGAAGAAGATTATAAAACAAAAGTCAAACTTTTAAACAAAGCTTTAAAAAATTACCTTTGGAGAATTTTGAAATGTTCAGTTTTTGTTCTGATATGAAAGTAAACCAAAATTTGGATTCTCAAAATACTTTTCCAAATAGCATTTGTCTTCCACACAGCTCTAGAAAGACATTAAAGTGGGTAATGTGATGGAGTAATTTGATGCTGGTGACTGTGGCATCTGATCATTTTGTATTGGTTGTAGCTCTGAGGCAAGGAGATAGTAAGAACAGCCCTGCCATCAGGAGTGTTTTTTTTTTTTAAAAAACTCTAGTGCCAGTTAACTAGAAATAATCAAAACCACACAGAATTCATTTGAATACTTTTGCTGTGTTTTGTAACAGGGTAAGCCAAAGATGATACGAAGACTCGACTGCAGTTTTGTGTTTGAGTGGGGCACTCCTCTAGTGTGTCCTGATAAAGTGAACACCCTGGGCTGCTCTGTGACTGATGATCAATTAAACTATACTTTTAACTTGTCCAGCCTTTCTGGAAGCTCGTATA
Source organism: Emydura macquarii macquarii (assembly GCF_026122565.2). Taxonomy (NCBI): domain Eukaryota; kingdom Metazoa; phylum Chordata; order Testudines; family Chelidae; genus Emydura; species Emydura macquarii. The sequence continues at coordinate 95,285 of NW_027131696.1, forward strand.
AGGTAACATTAAAACACTGTTGGGGCTGTTACTGTTATCAGTAGTGGGGAATAGTATGCTTTGAAACCAAAGCAGTAGAAATATTTAAAAGAAGCCTTGAGAGCTGAGGAAATCAAGATGAAAAGGCATACACGTAATTTTCTGTGCCATCCCTAAGAACCACTGGCCATAACTTAAGGTTGTAGTCCAGAACAGCAGCACATGGTGGAGACAGAACCACTGTATTAATAGCTCTAGCCCTTCTCTCATAAAATGCTTACATTAGACTTGCAAAATTCTACTTGTCTGAGTATTTTTGCCCCCCCCTAGTGAGGAAGCATCATTAACTTTTTTGTTATTTGGTACTGTGATTAAAAATGGATGAATAGATCTTTGTGTACAGGCTAATCCATTTTCATAAAAGCTCCCAGGTGCTACAGTAATATTGAGCTTTGCAAGGCTGACGTGAATATGGCTCAGTACAGTAAAACTTTACATTGTAGCATATATTTCTTCCCTACTGTCTTAAATACATTTTCTTTAAGGTAATGGTCAGTCTCTGTCATCTCAACTTTGCACAAGACTTCGAGTATATAAAGGACTTGGGTAATTTTCATAGAATATTGACTATTGGCTGTACAGTGTTACTTTATCTTTATGTGCCATATGGTTCCCTGTTGGATGTGTCTACAGATATCGTCTGGATCCAACAGTTACCATGTTGCAGTGTGTGCTGAAGCAACTGATGTGCCCCGGGGAAAATGCAAAGATGGGGCAGTGTGCCTGGTCTCTGAAAATAGTGCTGCTTCATTTGGAAACATCAAGGAAATGAAAATGGATTACAGGCGTCAGGATGAAACTGTCATTCTGCAGTATACAGGGGGTGATCGGTGCCCTCCAGGTGAGATCCTGTAACTGGCTCTATATACTTTAAAAATGGTCTGGTCCCATTAGGAAAAGAGTAGCTGAAATACTGCCATGAAAATACAATTTACCTGTAGGAAGATGTAATCCTGGCTTTTGTATAATTAATTAATTAATCACTTGAAAACATAATGTTCAATTATATTTATGATCTACTAACTTCTTTGCAGAGGTCAGTATTTACCTAAGCTCCATATACAGCCTTTGCTACATATATCAATTTGAAGAGGCTAAATGAAGGCCTTAGCTGTTTGCTCAGAAAGTTAAACTGTGTATCACTTTGCACTGTCATCTTTGATTGTATTTCGACTTTGTTTCCATATTTGTGCTTTAAATACTGGCCTGATGGATTTTTAAAAACCGAATAAAGTGGGTAAAAAATGTTGATTTACAAACTACTGTTGAGATATAGCCTGGCATTATTAATGGGAACTACCGAGCATATGTCTTAAGGGATGTCACCTCCATTTACAGTGACTGAAAAAGGTGAGCTTTGTGTGTTCCCCTTCAAATACAAAGGCAAGAGCTATGAGGATTGTATTATGGAAGAAGAAAACCGGCCATGGTGTGCCACGACTAAGGACTACGACAAAGATAGGAAACGGGGATTTTGTGGAACTGGTTAGTAAGAACTTCATTTACCAGAGATGTGAAATGGTGGGCATCCTAACTCTACATATAAAATGAGGGGGTCTAAATTAGTTAACACTCAAGAAAGATCTTGGAGTCATTGTGGCTAGTTCTCTGAAAACATCCACTCAGCGTGCAGCGGCAGGCAAAAAAGCTAACACAATGTTGGGAATCATTCAGAAAGGGGTAGATGATAAGACAGAAAATATCATATTGCCTCTGTATAAATCCATGGTACACCCACATCTTGAACATTGCGTGCAGATCTGGTCACCCCATCTCAAAAAAGATATATGGGAAGTGGAAAAGGGCAACAAAAAGAGAAAAGATTAATAAGACTGGGACTTTTCAACTTGGAAAAGAGACGACTAAGGGGGGGATATGATAGAAGTCTATAAAATCATGACTGGTTTGGAGAAAGTAAATAAGGAAGTGTTATTTACTCCTTCTCGTAACACAGGAATTGTGGGGGAGGGGGATCACCAAATGAAATTAATAGGCAGCTGGTTTAAAATGAACAAAAGGAAGTATTTCATCACACAACACAGTCAATCTGTGGACCTCTTTGCCAGAGGATGTTGTGAAGGCCAAGACCATAATGGGGTTCAAGAAAGAACTAGATAAATTTATGGAGGATAGACCTATCATGGAGGATAGACCAAGATAGGCAAGGATTGCTGTTTGCCAGAAGCTGGGAATGGTTGACGGGATGGATCATTTGATGATTATCTGTTCTGTTCATTCCCTCTGAAGCAGCTGGCATTAGCTGCTGTCTGAAGACAGGATACTGGGCTAGATGGACCATTAGTCTGACCCAATGTCAGTTCTTATGTTCTTATAATACTGGGCCTGATTTTTTCAGTTAAAGCAAAGCTGTTTTTACATGGCACTTGCAGTGTAAGGGTGAGAGTGTAAATGAGAATTGGGGGCCATTGCATAAAACAAATGGGGTGGTGATTCTCCCCCCTCTCCCCCCATGTTTTTGTTGTTTGTCTGATCATAAAAGACTTTTACCCAAACTATAACATGAGAAAACATTAGTATGCAATTTAAAAAAACCCAAAACCCCTACTGTTCTAAAATGGTGAAGAATTTTTTTTGGATAAAATAGTTATTTCCAGCTAAATGGGAAAATTTTCATTCTACACTTTTTTTACTTTATCAGCCTAATGTACTGAAGTAACAGTACATCAAAGTGAGTGATTGTGTTCAACTCATGAAGTGATTTTAACAAATGTAGGTGGGCTAGAAGCAAAAGTTAATATTTCTTTCCTCTAATGAGAGATGCCTGATTTTAGAACAGTTTCCACTACTGTCTTGAGTCATAATTATTACACTGCAGAATCCACACATGCATTACAATCCCCCAAGAGTTTTTCTGTCTTCATTAATGTTTCTTCCCATAGTAACTGGGAATCGAGAATCTACTATTATTTTCAAGTGCGATGACAACGCTGGCAATGGGAACCCTCAGCTCCTGAGTGAAACACTAGGCTGTGCTGTAACCTTTGAATGGAAAACGCAGTTTGTTTGTCCTCCAAAGAAGATGGAGTGCAAGTTCATCCAAAAGCACAAAACCTATGATTTAAGAGTGCTTTCCTCACTTACAGGATCCTGGCTCTTTATCCATGATGGGAGCTCGTGAGTTTGTTTTGGTTTTTATTTTTTTTGCGGGATATTTTAATGCTCTTTAAAACAGCGGTTTATTCATCAATGGGTTGAGATTGAATTACATGGTGGGTGTGTGAGGGAGAGGGAGTTGGTTTTTCAGTACTTGATAGTCCACATATGGTAGTTTACTTTACTTTAATTTACAGTTTTTCTCCAAATCACAGCTGTTCACAAAGTTTAGTGAAACTGGTGACCTCACTGAATGCTATAATGCTGTGTATTTTAGCATTTGCGGAGTTGAAAGCTGTAATAAAAGGAGCCTGCTCATCCAACTAACTGGGGGAATTCATTCTTTGCAAATGGGTACCTTTGCACAGAGTGGATAAAAATGCTGGCATTTTAAAATAAGCAGATTTTTAAAAAGAAAATTTTAAATAAAAAAAGCTGCATCAATGAATACTTTCACTTTAATGTGTTAAAGGGAATATCTTTATCTTAGTATCTTTTAAAACTTAATTTGATCTCAAAAAGTTATAACTATGACACATGGACTTGCCCTAAATATCTGTCATTTTCAGTCTTTACAATGGAGTGAGTGTGAATGCTGGTGTTTACTTTTCCAGTTGAAGTTGTGAGAGTTGGAATCTTGTTTTTCTTTTCTATGAATTAAAGTCGAAGTGGAGAGGATGAGATTTACTAGTTCTAAAAAGTTGAAAAAATCAGTTTGATTTACTGTAGTTACTGTACTTCCTTTTTTAATAAATCAATTAGTTTTAATGCAAAACATATTTTGATAAACTTGCTTCTTTATGAATCTAGTACTTTTAAGGTGGCGCTATTTAACTAACTATTTTATAGTGCTGGCTGTGCATTTTTAATTGAACTCCAATTTTCATCCAAATATAGCTTGACAGGAGTAAAAAATTGATCTAGTAAATGAATGTTAGGAAACGATGAATGACACACACACAAACCGTAAAATAAGAATCAGATCAGTTGATTTGGAAATGCAAGCAAAACGTCTGCAATTTTTATCGCTCATTCTTTGTTTGTCCAAACTGACTCTGATAGCTCTATGGTAATGAGGCGTGTGAAAATAACTGCAGTGAGTTCTCATGAATAAAACTAATCGAAATAGCTTAATAAAAAATATTTTGTGATGCAAAATCCTTTCCTTTTTCCTGTTCATTTAGCATACATTTATTTAAACAGCCCAATATCAATTCGCTTTTTCTCTTGTCTCCTACTGTAGGTATTACCTGAATCTGTGTCAGAGAGTAAACAATGGACCCACAGGCTGCCCAGAAAGAGCCACTATTTGCAGGAAAAGTCAAAATGGGGAGGTTCAGGTTCTAGGACTCGTACATACACAGAAGCTGGATGTGACAGGTGCAATAATCTGTTTGAAGCCTTATTTCAGTAGAGAGCTGCAAAATCAATATTTTCATTGTGAGGATGTCGGGGTCATGCTGAAACTCCTGCATAAAGGCTTCAGCAAATAAATCCATCTTATCTGTTGCCTGTTACTTAAGCTTTTTATCTTAAATGGCAGTAATAGTTTATTAATCACACATGCATTTAAAAACCTAGTAACCTTTAGGCTGTGATAGTAGCCAAAGCAAGTAAAATTGGTTATAGCTGAGCCTCTTTGAGGCCACTTTTTAGGAAAAATCCCAACTTTGCTATCAAGAATCCAGTATCAGGACATGCCCCAGGTGTTCCTTCTCTTAACTAGAATGTTTGTATGTGTTGCTTTTCTAAACAAGGATTCACTAGATAGTGACACAGAAAATGCAAGAAAAATTACTCTGCTGCAACACTTTGATTTAAAGAAGAATCTTTACTCTTGTCTTCCAAAAGTGCCTCTGTAGCTAAGTTTCAAATGTCTTTTATGTTAAATTAATATTTCCCCACATTTTCAAATAATGAATGAAAAACCCACTTTTGGAAGTAAGGCAATGAGTATACATGCATGAATTTTTTCCTATGGATTAGATTTATCTTTCTAAGACAGATATTTATATTTAACAGTAATCTTTAGTGGACTAAACAAATTTGTAACTGAAGGGTTTTTTGGTTGGTATGGGGGAAACTGTGGTAAGGATGGTTGGAATGATTTAAATGTTAGACTTTTGTACTGTTGTAATTGACCTGTGGTTCCATCAAGATGTTGGGATTAGGTATTTAGATTGTAATCTAAAACTGCAGTTGTTTTTTGTAATTCTTCAAATGTAACTTTGCTTATGACTGTGGTTACGAAACACACACAACTCTGAGTCTCCTTCATGGTTGTGTGTTTCAGATGATAAAGTCCTTGTTAGTTACTCCAGTGGACATGAATGTAGAAAAAACAAGAAAGCAACTACAATTATAGAACTGAAATGTGGAAAAATAGTTGGCAACCCCAGGCTACAGAGGTGAGTTATGAGACTTTTGATTATATTAGTAGACCTTCATGGTTCAGTCAACCAGGAAGGTAGAGGGGTTGTGGAAACAACTTCATTACCCTGTAAGGATGCAATACTGAAACCACAAAAATCAAGTTCTTGGCTTAAGAACTTAACATTTTAACTTCTTGCTTTCCTATAGCACCCAAAAAATCTTTCCTTTCACCCTTCTTTCACCCAAGAATCTCAGAGTGCTTTAGGAACATATTCTCACTGTAAAGTTAGTAGTATGCCCATTTTATGGAGGGGTTAAGCCCAGATTTTTACAGATATTACTTCACTCACTGTTTCAATGCCTAACTGACTCTAGGCTCTGATGTCTCTTCCCCCCCCCCCCCCCCCCCCCCCCCCCCCCCCCCCCCCAAAAGAATGACTTAGTGTTGGCCATATCTAACTGAGGTGGAACAGTGCCCAAACACCTTTAAAAATCTGGGCCTGGATTATTTGACCAAGGTAATACAGTGAGTCAGTGGTAGTGCTGGAAATGGGGAGCCGCAGTTTCGACTCAGACCCCCAGACACAGTCTGCTACTATCAAATAAAAGAATATTGAACAAAATAGATTCTCAAATTTTCATGCATAAATAAGGATTTAGATGCTAACTTTAGGCACCGAAATTTAGCCTACTCAGTTTTCAGTCCACTCAGTTACAGATTGGGAGAGATGTTGGGTACAAATTTTCTATTCTACTTGAAAAGATTAGTTGGCTTCCCTCTTATTGTCCTGATCCTCCACCTTGTTCTTTGGCATTCGTGCTTTGGGATGGGGCAGAATAAAGGTGACACATGCGGATGCTAGAAGAAAAAATGCTAGCAGTGAGACAAACAGCTGCATGCTGTACTCCTGTGTTCTTATAAGTAAATGCAAAAAATTCCGAATAAATGTGCACTTTGTGCTTCTTGTCAGCTGTATTCAAATTCCAGCTAAAGAACTTGATGTCTGCTCACTGGTATAGCAGATGTATAATCTGACTTACTTTCTTCTTTTTTTTGTCAAGTCTCTGGAGGCCACTGAAAAATCGCACAGACTTCAAAGCGTGTAATTACACAGGACACTTTCTCAGTCTGGGTTTACCAGATTTGAGGCTTTTGAACTCTTTCCACTTGTTCATTTTCAGAAACAGCAATTCCATTCAGTATTTATTTCAGACTGTGTGGACTAAAGTCTTAGCGTTCCCTTCAAACTGATAAAGATGTGATAGCATAACAGGAAAAAATCTGTGGATGGGTTATTGAAGTGGGTTTGGCTACAGTATATCCATTATCTGTTGATGTTTTTTCTCTCTAGATTTTTTCAGATTGCATCAGTCAAGTTTTTTAGCTATTGATTGTCATTACCCAGGAGATCTTGGAGTGTGTGTATTGTATAACTGCAGGTTTCTTAAATGATTTTAATCTGTTACTTTAACTTTAAAATGTGTTTTTTTGTGTGCAGTGGTAAAAGTTGACAACTCTGTGTATAAAAAATTCTCATTTATTGAGAGCCATGATCTCTGAATACCTCCCCTGAGTACTTAGTATGTTTGGAGTTATACTTTAGGGCTCAGCTCTGTCTGTGAATTAAGTGTTCCCCCGTAGCAGTAGGAAAACTGAGCACAAGAGCCAGATAATGGAACTTGATCAGCCATGTTCATTGTTCCAAGATCCAGTGAAATGCAAAATGTAAACCTTCCAAAGCAAGCTAGACTGTTGATTAGTTTCACTTTTTCTTTACTTTGAATCTCCAATACCACATGTGACATTGAGAACTTGAAGCAGCTGTCTTTTGGATTTTACTTTTAAATTGGGGATTTCAGAAATTACTTCTTGGACTTCTAAATCCATTGATTTAGGAAGCAGTGCAGTAAGGCTGATAGAACAGTGATTTTGACTTAAGTCATCGGTTTATGCAAGAAATAAGCACAAATGTTAAAAGCTTCTACCTGCAAAGCCAATAAGCTACCTCATGTTGAAAGCCATGAGTCTCTTCCCCTTCTTTTCTCCCCATCAATTATATTCATTTCAGACTAGCAAGGACATCACTCAAATGACTTGTTACTACTTTCCTTTGTACTTGATAGGATTGATAAAGAAAACTGTACATACTACATCGTGTGGGAAACACGGGCAGCTTGTGCTGTGAAGCAGCAAGAGGTGGAGATAGTGAATGGGATTGTTATTAATCCTACAACTGGGAAAAATTTCAGCCTGGGTGATATTTATTACAAGTAAGTAAACGCAAGTTCCTATAGTATGCTGAATTTGGCTGCTAGAACTATACCACTTTGAATGCTTTAGGCTGTCTTAGATTTGGAGTACAAATACTATTGAACTTAGTGCACAGCTGGTGGATTACAGAAACTACTGACTTGGGGTTTGGTCCTGGGACGTGCTGAGTGCATTCTCTTTCTGTTGAAGTCTGGGGGGGTTGAGGGTGTTCAGTGTATCTCGAGGTGTTCTGTACCCCTCAGGGTCAGGGCCTTTTTAAAACCAAATAGATGAACCCTTGATAATGTGCACAGAACTGTCTCTAGAGATGATTGAAAGGGACAATGACCTGCTGATCCTGCCCAGTGTTTGTTCACTCAGCCACTGTGCCATACTGCTCCCCTTTGTGACTTTGGTTTTTATGTAGCACCTTTTTTGTGCCCAGTAATGATACATTCACAGCTTCCCAGGCCAGAAAAGACCATCGTGGTGATTTTAGTCTGGCCCCCTGTATAACACAGGCCATAGAACTTCCCCAAAAGAAATCCTAGAGCAGATCTTCTAGAAAAAGATCCAAGCTTGATTTAAAAATTGCTGCTAAGGGAGAATTGCATGCAAGTTCTGAGGCAGGGAGTTGGTGGGCATGATGCTCAGCTTTAACCATGGAGAGGTATAAAACTCAGTCACTGGTTAAAATGGGGAGGCTTAAAAGCACTAGGAGGCTCAGGGAAGGGAGAAATGTTAGACCTCAAGACTGACTCTGGTGGGTCGTACATACAGTAAAACCACAGAAGCAACTTCTTGGAGCAGATTTACAGCATACTTAAAAAAAGACAATAGAGTGCACAATGCAGGGTGTGTTGTGTGGATATATCATCATAATTCAGAGGTGTGTGGGGAAAGCATGGCAGATGGAGAAGCCTTGCTTCTTTGAGACAGGGAGCAGCAACGTGCACTGAAGAGAGAAGGAGTTGGTATAGCCATGCAAAAGCACTGGTATGTCTATTCATGTGGCAGCTCTGCCAAGCCCAGTGACTTCTACTGCCTAATGCCATTAAATAAGGAGGTGAGGGGGACAGATGTTCTTTATTCCAAAGCAGAAACACCTGACTCAGACAGGTCACTGGGCATGGGCTTGCTCAGAAATCAGTCTTGAGAATGGAGAGGAGTACTGGAACAAACACCTTTTTAAAAAAATAATAAAAACTGAAAATGTTAACTCTCACCAGTAACGTCAATCGATACAATTATAGCATTTATGCACTGCAAGTGGTTGGTAGCCATTACTCTTGGAAATGCTGGATTGGCATCAGCAGTGCCAGCATATTGCCCCAGCTATTGATCAGGGAGAATATAGGATTTTATTACCAACACTTCTGCACAGGGTACCTATAAGTTGGGCCTGGAAATCCATATTTATGCCTCAAATAAGTGGTCTGATTTTTTTTGGAGAAGTACTGAATGCCCGTAAATCCCACTGGAGCCAAAGGCAGCTGCAGGTGTTGAGTCTCTTTTGAAAATCAGGTCACTTACATTGTGGTGCCTATATATGGCTTTGGGAGCTAACCTGTAGGTACCAAGGATTGAAAATATTTTTCCAAATATCTGTCGTTTGACTGTAGAATGTAAGCATTCCAGTGAGACAACTGACCAATGCTTGAAGATCTGCTGAAATCGGATGGCTGCTGATGTTCAAATATTTGTTCTTGCCCATAATTATGAGAGAAATTTTGAACTTCATGGTAAAGTTGCTTTTGCTTTCAGATTATACACAGCCTCTGGTGATATACGGACAAATGGTGACAAATACTTGTATGAAATTCAACTTTCTGCTATAACAGACTCTGTGCACCCACAGTGCTCTGGAGCCAACATCTGCCAGATTAAAACTACGGGTACCTACATGAGGAAAGTTGGCTCTTCCAATAAAGCTAAATATTACGTTCAAGGTAAGCACTCACTAGCTAGAATTGTCTGCACTTGGAACCTTTCTGGGAATCCCTTCCTAAAATGTGAGACTTTTGCTTTTACTCCCATCTGTACTCATAAATTCCATCAGCCTTAACAGGAATATATCTTCCTGGTTTCAATCTTTTTACTCCTCTTGTATGCCAGTTTAGATGCAGGAGTAGCATAAAGGAGGCAGAAATGACTGACTTTCCTTATAGGAAAAAGATATTGGTGGAGTGATGGAAAACATGACCCTTCCCTTCTCCACCCCATCTCCAGTTGCGTTAGTGCAACCCATTGCTTATAGAGCATAATCTGTGAACCCAAAAAGGGTTTAATAAAGCTCAGGCGAGCTCTGTAGCTTAAAACATTGCATACAAAACATAATGTTACTTATGGCAAGCCCCTTCACATCCGCTGCAGATACAGCAGTTGCAAAAATAATGAATAGTATTAGTTACCTGTGTCTCCTGGTTATAAGTCCTTCTGTATTAAGCAATCCGGCCAAACAGGCCACGACATGCAGGACAAAATACCAATACACAGACTCAGTTTTCACTGAGACAGATACTCGGTTTAGTAAGGCGTGATACTATCTCTTTACTTTGTGTACTGCTGGCACAGTCATGAGTGTACCGCCACTTACACTGGGCAAAAGAGATGAGCACAGAATGGGGTGACAAAGCAATGAGCTATCCATCTTTAACACATGAGGATGTTAAAGACTTACTGGAGTTGCCTTGCAGTATCTCAATCTCAGGATTTATATTGGGGTTTGAAACTGGCAGCAGAGCCTTTGATCAAAAGTGACCTGATATTTTGGGCTCAGCTGGAGACCTTAAAGGAGCTTGGCTTTTTAGAAAGTGGGTGCTCAGCACTTTGTGAAAATCACATTCCCCTTTAAGATCTCAAGTTGAGCATCCAAAATCGTAACTTGTTTTAAAAAGTCTTGGCCTTCATCTTTACACCCAGTGTTACACAACATATTTTTTTTCTCCAGTGCTCTTGCTGGCAGGAGTTCAAGGAACACAACACACATTGAGGGGTTTATTTATTTATTTTATTTTAAGAAAATACACACCACTCAAATATTCTAACACACAGGGGTTAATGGGTGCCTCTCTAGATGTGCATGCCCAAATCCTGATTTGTGCTTGCATAAACAGCAAATGCTTGCTGAAGTAAACATTGGGCCTTGTGCATCACTGCATGAAAATAAGGCCTGAATTGTTGATCCTCCTCCCTCTTGAACCCTGCACATAGAGATTCTTTCCTCTGTAACTGAAAAGCCTCCTTTCATTCCAACAGAACTTTACGTCCATGCTTCCCCAAAATCTTGAATAGCAGACAACACTCAGTGGATGTCATTGGTGCAAATTGTTTCATGTCCTCCAGAATTCAGAAAAAAAAATCATCCAACAAATTAAATCCAATATGCAGTTTGATAAAGATAAGGAGTATAACACTAAATGAACTTCCAACACCCAGTTAGGATTTTTTTGGAAAAAGTAGTCAAAATGTGAGTAATTGTAGAAAGGCTCTCCAATGTATATTCCTGCCTGATCGCCCAATTGTAACACTTTCGAAGAGATGCTGTGAGTAACCCTAACCTAAACCTTGCAGAAGTAAATGTAGTTAGACATTCTGAAGTAACACACTTTCTCTTGCTTTCTTAGTAAATCTAGAACATTAATAGACCATCGGTAAGGACCTATTGATCGGGTAGAATATAGGATTTTATGACCAACATTTCAGCACAGGGTACCTATAAGTTAGTCTCCGAAATCCATGTTTATGCCTCAAAATAAGTGGTCTGATTTTTTTGGAGAAGTACGGAGCACTTGTAAATCCCACTGAAACCAAAGACAGCTGCAGGTGTTCAGTATCTTTGAAAATCAGGCCACTTACATTTTGGTGCCTACATATGGCTTTGGGAGATGAGCTGTAGGTACCAAGGATTGAAAATATTTTTCCAGTATCTGTCGTTTGACTGCAGACTGTAAGCATTCCAGTGAGAGAACTTGCTTGAAAATCTGCCGATTCCTGTGCAGTGTTTTAATAAAGCTTTTCACTTTTTCCTCTTTGTAGACGATGACTTGGATGTTGTGTTTTCATCTGACTCACCCTGTGGTAAAGATAGGTCAAAATTTGCTGCTTCAACAATTTTCTTGCACTGCAGTTTACAAGCAAAGGAAGGCATCCCTGAATTCCTTCATGAGACCGCAGACTGCCAGTATTTATTTACCTGGTACACGTCTGCAGTCTGTCCATTAGGGTAAGTAACGTCTTCATTCTCCCAAAGTAACGTTCCGTTCTTGTCAGCATTTGTCTACTGGAAGGTTCTTTTGCCTTCTAACATTATCTACATTAGTTTTGGCAAGGAAAAAACAGCTAAGAATCTCGTAAAAGCAGCAACTAATGCTTGTGAGAGGAGTGAGTAGATGCAATTTCAAGGCTTAATAAATGGAGGAACATAAATTCCATTTGCCAGCTAAATGATGATCGTGTACGAAGATTATTTTAGGTTTAGATTGTTTAATATGTGCACTGAAATAAATGGGAAGAAGAGATCTGAATTAAAATACTCTTCTCCTCATTAAGTGAAGCCTGCTTTCACTCAGTTTATTTCCATCCAATAACTGCTTCTGTGGTTACTGAGGAGAGTGGCCTAAGACATATCTTCCATTAAGAAACTCTTTTTTTAAAAAAAGTTAAAATAAAAGGAAAGAGCTCCTCCATTTTCATTTAGTCAGTGTGTGGAAGTAAATAGCTAGGTTTCTTTCCCGCTGCAAATGGTTGTGCAAACCTTTTACCTGTCCCCTTCTTTATGCCAGAACTTTTTCTGCTGGAGTAGATCATATTTGTATTGCAGTAGTGCTGAGGATCCCAGTCCCAGACAAGGGCCTAGTTATGCTAAGTATTGTACAAACACAACAAAAAGATGGATCCTGCCTCAAAGAGCTTAAAACCTAATTATAAGGCAAGATCCAACCAGTGGATACAGACTGATGGGAGAGCACAAGGTAGCAATGAAACAATACTGATTGGCATGATAGATATGCAGCTGTATCTGGATGCTCTGTGCACATTCTGTATTACAATTCTGCAAGGCGCCTCATAGCTAGGTGTGGCTTTCACCTAGTGTTAACCTTATTTTCCTATACATCTTTTAAAATTGTGACCATGTTGTTTTTCTGGTTCCCTGATTCCTGTTCTGCAAATACAGTTAAATGGTTCTTTCTTTATACTACCAGAACGGTGCAGTTTTTGTAATGTTGCAGCTTGTTAACAGACAGATTGTTGTGTTTAGCTGCTACAACTTGCTAGGGTGCAGACTCAATTCTATAGAATTTCTGGAGTTCCACAGAATTGGGGCACTGTAGATCCATAACTAGATCCTACGTTGGTTTGGGGTTCATCTTTTCTTATTCCTTAAATATTTAAACCAGTATATGTGAGTCTTAGTTGTTAATAACTACATGGTAATAAATGTATAATGTTTACAAAACTGTCCTTTTTGACCATTCTATACTTGGTGGCAGACTCAACTGACCCTTTTCTTCCTATTTCTTTGTATTAGAATAAACTAGATCACTTGTGTGTTGAACAGAAATCCACTAAGCCTTCTCCCTTTGCAGCTGCAGCAGCAGCTTCTATGTAAGATTCAGCTGAGCTGGCTTTATATCTCTTAGTGAATTCGTTTGACCTGCTGTTTCTAATCAACACTTCCTCAGACTTTTTTATGCAACCAGGCAAAGTGTCCCCTTAATCATGTTTCCTATGCTGCCTACAGAATTTCTTGGAGCAAAGAGGGCCAGTCTGACCAGGGAGGGCAAACTCTCGAAGGCCTTTCAGGAAGAAGCCAGGCCGTTGGGGCTGTGCTGAGTGTCCTGCTGGTGGTTCTCACGGCATGTCTACTGATCTTATTGCTTTACAAAAAAGAGAGGAGGTAAGAGAGGGCAGGCTAATGAAAAAATGTTTTCTTCTGTTGTGTAAGGTGACTTTCAGTTAAAGGGATAGTGTCCATTTGAAATCTAGTCAATTTCTCAGAATTCATTAAAATAATTTACTGGTATCCTATCTTATGCCCCGATTCAGCTGCCAGTTTTGTGACTTTACAACTCCTTTTTCCTATTTTTGAAAATGTATCTTCTCTCTCCTTGTTGCTGTATGAAAGACCCACACAAATGGGACAAACTGGCTAACTGATCTGTTTTCCTTCCTAATCTTTCAATTATTATAATGAGTGGATGGTGGGGTCTCAGGCAGTTGACTTTTTTTAAGTTGATGGTGTTTAAATGCAAACTCAGGAGTTTCCCCTGATTCAACTTGACCCAATAGATCTAGCAGAGGACAAGTACTAAGTTAATGCTCTCATGTTCATGACTAACACAATTTTCAGCACTGCAGAGTCAATGTAGTTTGCTCTTCCCCAGGTGAATATTCTGCTAGCAATTTTGTTACGATGTGAGAAGGTAAAGGCATTCCAGAACACTTTATTGATGATGAGGCAGAGAGGAGTGGTGTGATTTATTTCCAGATACTAGCATTGGGACTGTAGTGCTAGCAGTTAGAATAGTCTTGGGCCAAATCTTTCTCCGCTATACAGTGCGGCCCGTTTAATTAATGGACTTGGAAAGGTGTACTTGAGAAGGATATTGGATCTGTTGTCTTGACTAGAAACTGAGTAGATTTCCCACAGACTGGCAGAAGAGAGTGAAAATTAAGGGTTTTGGTATTGCTGATCACCCGTTTTTTTTTCTCCAGAAGGATAAATAGGGATCCAATACTGTAAGATTAATATTTACTTTTTTCTTTTTTTTTTTTGTTTTAGAGAAACTGTGATACACAAGATAACCAACTGCTGCAGAAGGACATCAAATGTTTCGTATAAATATACAAAGGTAATTGTAGTACTTGTAGTTGTGATAACCTGAGGTTCTGTTTCTTAAATGATTTTCCAAACCAGTACTAGATAGAATGAATTTAAACTAACTTTGTGACTATAGGAGAGCTAGTTGGCTGGCTAAAACTAAATCTGGAATTAGATGGAGGGAAAGAACAGAACAGTTTCAATTCCAAACAGATGTGGAGAAACAAGAGGAAGGAGAATTAAGGGAAATGCGGAGGAATGACCAACAAATAGAAGGCAAACTGGCAAAGCATAGAGCCAGAGAAGATGAGACTAAAATGGAGGTGTGCTCAAGAGTGTAAAAGGCAGCACAGAGAGGTCAGAGACATATTAGTCACTAACAGGGTACTTTGTGCTATCTGCTTATCAGTGGAAGATGATAAATCAAAGTGCAGGATGGGGTGGTGGCTGGTTCTCAGGTGATGATTCGTGAGACTATCATGGGTGCTTGTAAGAGCCTATCCAATATTATTCAGTAACTTTTCCCAACTTCGTGCTATAGATAAACACTGAAGAAGAAGCTAATGAGAATGAAACTGAGTGGCTTATGGAGGAAATTGCAGCACCAAATCAAAGACCAGGAAAAGGAGGACAAGAAAACGGGCACATTACTACCACGTCTGTTAAATCGGAAGCCTTGCCATCTCTCCATGTGGATGACCTGGACAGTGAGGATGAAGTTCTAACTGTCCCAGATGTGAAGGTTCATTCAGCTAGAGGGGTGCAATCTAGAGCCCAAGATAAGAACAGGCACCAGCAAAAGAAGCCATTTAGCCTTGGAAGTGACGCCAAGACCAACTTACTGAATGGAGGGAAAGGAAGGAAAGCAAAACTTAACCCAAACCAACAGAAGATGCAGAATTCTACAAATACCGTATCATTCCATGATGATAGCGATGAGGACTTGCTGAATGTTTAAATAGCCCCCTCTCTTGTGCCTAATTAAATAAATATAGATATATATAGTGGGACAACAAAACACTTGCAACCAAATATGAAGACTTTTAGCCTGAGACTTCTGAATTTTGCCTTTAAAAAGAAAATGTTCAAAAGGGAAGAAAAAAAGGATCAATCCTGGTTGTTTACAATGATCTGTTCAGTTATGACTGGACTTCCAGCATCCAGTTGACTGAGTTATGTTGTTTCTCTCTTTCTCTCCCCCTCTCTCTAGCCAGGATTTTCTCTTTTTAAATCTTCAGCACAGGCAATACATGCTTCTTACAAAATCGTTTCAAAGGACGGGGTTAAACCTGAAGGAAGCCCTGGTGCTTGAGATTCAAGATATTTAACTTCTAGCATTTTAACTCTCTCCCTGTATTTATTGACTCTCACTACTCAGGTTTGCTGAATAATAGCAACGTGTTCTTCCTGCCGGCAGGGTATTATTCTGTAGATTCACCCATCATATGAGAAGGAATATAAAAGTGTAACTTTTTGTTTGGGGTGCTTTGATGTAAATGTTGGAACTGGCCTAATTTATCCTGTAAATTTGAATACTCCATTCTAATTTAAACAGTTCATTGATTTAAAACCATTTACCGAAAGGTACTACTCTGTTAGCTTTAGTCTGAAATGGTGGTGGTTCTTTGCATGATGATTTTGGTATTGGTCACATGACTTATTTCATCAGTATTTGATTAAACTGTGGACAAGCACCCAAAGATTTCCCTTGAGTGTAGAGAGGACTAGAATTTGTGTGTGCCCAGACATAACTGGATTGTTCAAGGCCGTGGGTGCAGAATTCCCAGAATGCCATATTCATAGCCCTGTCATTTCTTTTCTCCTAAAAAGTCCAAGACCTGGAGAAGCCTTAATTTGCACAACAGGTATCTTTTTTTTTTTTTTTTTTTTTTTTTTTTTTTTAAATTTGGTACTAACTGCATGAAATATGGTGAGCCCAAGTCTTTCAATAGTATCTCAGATCCAGCTCTTATATCTTGAGGCCAATAGTCACTGAATTACAATGTTGCCAGGACTGAATGGAGGTGATGTCAATCTTCCTGTAGCAGTATGCTCCTCTCAGTGTTTTCTGAATTATCCTTTGGGCAATGATATGGTTTCATATATATGTACAGGTACCTTGTACCCTTTTGGTTGGCTTATTTGGTTTCAACATTGGTTTCTTCATTTTATAAAACGTTTTCCATTTTGAATCAAATTTAGTGTAATATAAACTATTCAGCAATTTCAATAAAAGATAAATTAAATGGACATTCCAAATTATTCTCATATGTATTAAAATCCATGCTGAAATTTTTCTTGCTTAGATTTTTTTTTTAAAAAAAATGTGTTTGACAACCTGAAAAGTCCCTTTCCAAATTTCTGCTAGAAATAGTTAACATTTCTGATCGCAAAGCTAAAGATGAGACTTAAGATGTCTCACCACAAGCATCTGAATTTTGTAAGCAGGTTTCAAATAATGGATTTTCTTTTTCAGACTTGGGGTTTTTCCATAGATTCTGTATGGTTAAACTGTGTATAACCAATAAAACCATAACAGAGGTGTATTCTCTAAAGCTGTGCTTAAATGTAAGGAAGTGTCAGCATTCCAGACATGAACAACCCTTTTACAGCTGGAAAGAAAATTGGTGTAAGGCCAGTTCTTGGGAGGAAGTAGATTCTGGAAATCAGATTCACATTTCTAACAGCAAGCGTAGTTAGTCATTGGAACATTTATCAAGGGATATGGTGGACTCTCCATTATTCAGTCTTCAAGACTGAATGAATGTTTCTGAAAGATATATTCTCTAATTCCGCTGCATGTTATTGGGCTTGATTGCATGAATTGCTGGATGGCCTGTTATGCATGAGGTTTAGACCTCAGACTCTGAACTGTAAATTCTAGAAGTACACTGGTAAACACATCGCTAAGGTAGTGAGTGATAAGGGTTTGGTTTAAATGACTAATCCACAAACCACTGCCCCTTCCTGCACAGTTCCTAGACAGTGCAGTGAATTGGTCTTTTCGTCTTGTGTGTCACTTCAAAAAACCTCCTGGAGGAGTGGATAAGGAAGGAGAAGCGCCTCTTTTTGTAGGGCATTGATTGAGCATGTCTGTTTTTAGGATTTTATGCGGACACCTGTCACTTTTCGTCTGCGTGCCTTAACCATAAAATCAATGGTGCACGTCATGGAGTCTCTTCTCCCTTTTGGGTGTGACAATTCTGGTTGGGATAGAGAGGGTTGAGTTTTATGGATTTAAAAAAATATCACTGTTCTGTAGCTCAGCGTTTTCCACAATTCTGATTCATATGGACTATTTCCCTCCCGTTTGCAGTTCCTGGAGGCAGTTGAAAGCTGTAGCATAGCCTGTGCTAGCTACACTCTCGTCCAGCTTGCTGCCAGATCTTATGCCACCATGACAGCAGTCAAGCGCAGTTCACTTTGCTCCTGACACTTCTTTGCCAGCCTTTATTTTTGTGTGTGTTTTCTGGTAGTAGCAAGTAGCTTTCCTTCTCTCCTTCTCCTGGATCTGGTAAAGAACAGAGGGGTGGTCTTAGCTACCTGGAGCCAATGCTGCAGTGCTTCCCTGTGAGATCCCTCTGATCCCCTCAGGCATGGCAGAGCAACTTCACAAATAGTGATTTAAATGCAAGCATTGTTCTTTCTGTAAGGCAGCTTTTATAGGCTCTTCAGAGGCTGAATGTGCCCTGCTCCTCAATCTGCCAACCCTTGCACTGCTAGGGCATGGGGTGCTGGACAGGCAAGTTGTGTCCCCTGTTGCCTTAAGAAGTTGCAACTCCAACACAGAGAAGCCCTATCAGGAGATTCAAAGCAGAGTGAGGGGAGACTCCAAAAACAGAGGACTTCATAAGTTGCCAGGCAGAACAGGATTCAGAAGACAATCCATGAGGTGTTCCAGGGCCCCACAAGCCCTAAAATGGGTCCCCAGTTTGAATCGGGGAACTCCAACAATGAACCCTAGGAAGGGGGAGTGGGACCTGAGGAACACGCATCCAGAGGGCTCCAGGCTCTGCATAAAGCAAGCTGCACAAGACCAATCTTGACAACAGCCGGGCAGCAATGCCTGTGTAAAGTAGGCCAAAAAAAAAAGGGAAGGGGACAAAAAACATAAGAGGGTTTTGTCCTCCGACTCAAATACCTCTCCTACTGAGGAAGCGGAGCTCTCAGATTTAGGCTCTGAGCAGGACATGGAAAAAATGCAACACAGGTTTTTTCCTGAAATTTTTGAAGCCTTGTGCAAAAAAGTGGTATCCACAATCCATATCCACCCTGAACAGGTGCTAGAGGACAAGCCCAAAAACAAATACCTGCTTCTAAATCCTCACCCAAGACAGAAATCCTTTGGGGGGAGGTGATGAGAGAGGAATGAGAAATCGCCAACCAGGGTAAATGTGTAAACAGACGTGTGCTTCGCTATTACAAGTAGCAAGAGCCAAAACATTCAGTTAACAGATAGACCAGTCGTCCATGCTGCAGCAGCCGTGCTAGTAAAAGATATGATGATCTCCTCTGAAGGAGATTTCTTTCCCTAACAGCCAATGGATGGGAAGGCGAATGGAAGCCATCCTTAGAAGGGACTAGGAAGCTTTCTTCCAAGAGCCACAATTTCCTGGCTGAATGACCTTAAGACACTGAAGGACAAAGACCACCCTTTTCATATCTAACTGCTGTGGCTATGACAAACTAAAGAGAATAGTCAGGTTTGGTTTGTGTTCCGTGGTGGGTGTGGTGCAAGGTGGTCGGGATGGGGGAAAAGCATAGTAGATCCTGATGCAAAAGTCTCTGAAGGCTTTTTAGGGACAAATATTTCTTCCATACTACAAAGCTCAGCTTCGAAGGTGAGAGCTGTTTTTTCCCCCTCAAAAGCATCTTTAAATACCCTCTGCAAAGTCTGTTTATGACCAACACTAATCAGGTTTCTTGCCTTGCCAATGGCAACCCTACATTTTTTCATTCTCATATCCATGCTAATAAATGTATTAACCTAGAAATATTGTTGAGTACCCTACCTCCATCAAGGTAAAAAGGTACAGGAGGGGAAGGATGCCTCTCAAAGTACCTTACTAAGGGTTTTGGTAATTATTGATAAATAAATGATTTTATGCCTTGGCCCTGTTTAATTTTTTTTGTGGGCAAACAATTTACCCTTCTACCCCACTTCCTGCCCATGCCCAGAAGAAGAACAACTATTCTAGGATGGCTGGTAGGGGTGTTGGAAAAAGATTCCAAGTGTGGTTCGTTACCCTGTGCCAATAAGAGACCCACACAGGATTTCCGGCTGGACAGTCTCCAAAAGAGTTTATTCTGCAGAAGGTCAATTCCCAAGCCCACAAGTGGGCAGTGGAAAAAGACCCCGAACAAAGGATTACAAACAGTTTTATACGTTATTGCTACTTAAACATTCATGACAAAACCATACATATCCCCCTTACAAGGGCACAAACCTATTTTCTCTATAACTATTGGTCTATATTATTTGGCATACATTATTTATAAAATACTTTTACAGATGTTTTGCAGCTAACTCCAATTTATCTATCAAGGTCACATAGCTTGCTGAATTCAGCCGAGGCTTATCTCCTCCTGCATCCCTAAGAACTTTCCATGATCTGTGCACAGAGTGGAACGGCCTTGCCTTATAAACAAAGAAGCTGCAAAAATGGAGTAACTATAGTCAAGCAACTAAAAATCAACTTACAATCCCCCCTTTGAGTCAAACTGTCCTGCAGTTTAGACTCACATCACCTGGTCCACTCTTAGCTTAATTTCAGCAATTCCAATCTGGGTGACCATTTGCATAGTAGCTATCTTCGGTTTTTAAAAACTGGGTGAAGGTAAAACACCCAGAAGGTAGCGTGCCTAAACATTGAAAACAACAAAGGAAGAATAACAATAAAACAGATTATACCCACAAATGTTAAGGCATGAAATAGATCTGTGAAACCCCATGAAGTATCATCTTGGGAAATGTTATGGAATAGTGATGCGATTTGGAAAATATCATGTGCATCGTTTTTTTTCTTTGCCAGATTTATCTACATAAGAACAGGTATCATTAATTACTGCACCCCCCCCCTTGCTTGCTAAAGTGAAGTCTAGGGCCATTCGGTTCTGCAGAACCATTTGTCAGATACTACCCATTTCAGTGGCTATGTTTTTAAAACCCTGGGTAGTGGCATTGGCCACTGTTTCAAGTACTGCAGCAACGCGCCTTATTTCCTTGACAGCGTATGCAACTCCAAGCTGGGGCATGGTGATACCCCAATACCGTTGGGCCTCGGTGATTGCTCTTTGGTTCTGGAGCCTGCCCTGGGGTAGTGTGGGTGTGTGCCTAATAGCAGGGGTAATAGCTCTGATGTAGCAGGAGCCTTCCCATCACAGGGGTAATTTCTTATGGGCCTTATTTTCACAAATAAAATAATGGCCTACTAAACTTATGTGTTCTATGAATAAGTTAAGGGGCTTTGCATTAAACGAATGCCATAATAGCTAATATTCAGGGGGTAGGGAAACAACCTCTAAAAGAGCTGCCATTCAGGGCTACATATCCTGTAGAGTTAATAGTAAAGGTATAGTTACAAGTGCTATAACCAACCTTTATACTTTTGTGAAGTGCAATTTTTTCTTACATGGATTGGTTGGTCTTAAAGCAGTATTCCCCTTGGGACTCATAAGCTAGGTGGATGTATTTTGTTAGGAAAAGGAATGGTAACCCCTTGTACTATATGTGTGGTATTTAACACAATCAGAACCACGGGTATACCTTCTTCAAAAATGCAAGGGAACATGACTGCAAATCCAACAGTTAGACACATTTAAATCTGTTTGTAGTTGATTAATTAATTATAAAGATGTATCAGTATAGTCCAAGAAGCGTTGTCTTTTATGGTTTAGTTGCTTGGGTTTTAATTGTACCTCAAAGTCATCAGGTTGTTGGTCTTCTTCCCCATGGACCTTGGGGATTTCCTCGACAGGTGTACTGTTAATCAGGAACTTGGATCAAAAGAGAGTCATCCAGATAAGGCCAATACAGCACATCCAAAAGATCACTAGCCATACCCATTTAGGGAACCAGTGATCTGGGGCAGATTTAAGTGTTTTTTCCTGAGGTGGTAGGGATGACATTGTGGTATATTCTCTTCGCTCTGGAGTGGTTTCAAATCCTCTTTGCTCTGGAGTGGCAAATCCTTTTCTTGAGCAGGGGAGAGGTTACAAGCACTTGCACCCTGTTCCACTGACCTTGTCATTACAGGTGCAGAGGTTCTTTTACAGTGTGAGGCATGTATTTAGGACTGGTAACCTTGGCACTTTACAGCAGTGTTGGTGGTGAGAAGTACCTGGAGTGGGCCTTTCCAACGTGGTTCCAGGGCTGTCTTTCTTTGGTGGACCTTTACGTGAATCCAATCACCGGGCTGTAGATCGTGACATGCTTTTTGAGGGTCTTGGGGAAGGGCTTCTTGGACCTGTGAACAAAAAGCCTTAACACACTTCATTAATGCTTGACAATAAGTCAAATCAGTTTCATCAGCTAAATTAATATCCATTAGGTGAGTTGTTGCTGGTGGAGAACTAAAAAGCCTCATGGGTCAGCCCATTAGGATCTCGTGTGGTGATAGTCCAGTCTTTCTGTTACATGATGATCTTATACTTATAAGGGCTAAAGGCAGGGCATCTGGCCATTTGAGGCTGGTTTCATGGCAAATTTTGGCTAGTTTATTTTTCAGAACACCATTCTGTCTTTTCTCTGCCCCTGCAGACTGAGGGTGATATGGGCAAAAAAAGTTCTGTTGGATATCAAGAGCCTTGCAAACTTTTTTTTTATAACTTGACCTGTTACTGTTGGTAGACCGAGGGATCCCAAAGCGAGGGATAAATTCCTTCAAAAGTCTTTTGCTGACTGTAATAGTGTCAGCCTTTGCACATGGGTAAGCTTCTATCCATCCGAAAATAAACATACAATTACTAATACATATTAGACTTGACTAATATAAACACAAAACAACATGCATGTGGCCTAAGGTGCGGAAAGGACCGCAGCCTTATCAGCAGAGTCTTTTAAAGCATGCCAGTGAGCTAGACATTTAACAACAACAATAATAAAAGATAACCATACAACCTCTATAAAGCAGCAACATAAAAGCCATTTAATATGGAAGCCTCCCAAAGTGGGGAAGCCTCTTTGTTTCCAGAGTTAACCATAATTATGGACAACACCAAAGGCATAACGGGAATCAGTGAAAACATTAACAAATTTACCTTCAGAATACAAACTCTAGTTGCAGGAAAAAAATTTAGCTTCTTGAGCAGGGTTCACAGAAGGGAAAGGGTTACTTTTAATTACCTCATGTTGAGAACAAACAGCATAGTTAGCCACAAGAATACCTTTAGAATTTCTTTGACAAGAGCCAGTAACATAAAAAACCAATTTTGGGTTCTGCAAAGGGTGGATAACAATGAAGCAGGATTAAAAAACTAGACATCGGGTGAGTGTAATATGACCTGCAAACAACAAAAGAATTTCATATTTTGTTAAGCAAACATGAGGTACAAAAATGATAAGTGGAGAACCAAGGACCAGAGTTTCTGAGGTTTTACGCAAGGCAGCTGCAGCTGCAACGGCACGAAAACAAGGTGGAAGCCCTGCAGCTACAGGGTCCAGGGCATTACTGTAACAGGCAATGGTCTTATGCTCATCTAAAACAAACCCATTTTTTCATAACAAAACAATATAAATGGTTTTGAATAAACAGCAAACCAACTGCTGGTACACTAGACAGTGCATATTTTACCCAGGTAAAAAACTTATTCTGTCTCGGCAGACCAGGAAGAGGTTCAGAAATCTCAAGTTGAGGGAGTTAAGCAGAGGCTTAACAATAGAGGCATAGCCCAAAATCCATTGACAGCAATAGCCTGCCATGTCAACAAAAAGGTTCTCATTTGTGACACAGTAGTAGGATTAGGAACCTGCAGGATAGCCTGGACCCAACTGGCATCGTTCACCTGCAGAAATGTCATGGCCTAAATAATGAACTCGGGACAGACAGAGTTGCAATTTTCCTTTAGAGGCTTTGTATCCCTTATTAGCCAGAGCAGAAAGCAGAATTAAAGAATTCTTTTACAGGCTAAGAGCAAATCATTCACATTTGAATCAAAACAAAACCTTTTGTAAACACTATATTATCTAAATTTTCACAACAGGAAAGGAAGGTAAAACAACAAAATTAACAGCTCTTAAATCTTACACAAAGCAATAAACATTTTTCCAGGTTTCCTAATAGGGAAGATTGGGGTGTCACAGAGGATTCGAGTAGGCACAATAATTCCTTGTTTAAGGAGAGAGATAATCACAGGACGTATTCCTTTTGTATGCTGGATATTTCAGGATCCTGTCCTTGTTCAAGAGATACAGCCAAAACAGAATTTTCATTTTCACAAGGAAAATAACAAATTAATCCCATCTGGTAAACAAATAAACAGTACAATCAAATTTTACAAAGTAAATCTCTACCTACCAGGTTAACTGGAGAATCAGAACTTAAAAGAAAAGGATGCTGATTAGAAATAGGTCTCAAAGAAAGTGGTTTAGACACTAGATGTGGCATTAATTGGTTAAAATTTCTACTGCATTTACATTCTTTGTTGATAAGGGAATAGAGAAACTCCTGAGCTTTTAAGGTGGATCTGCTGGCTCCAGTGTCTATAAAACATTTTACTGGTTTCCCATCAATTAGACAAGACACATAAAGACCTGATTAATCTATTGACAAAAAGGGTGCATTAATGAAGTTACTATTCCCCAGGCTGTCCTAATATAAAGGTTGAGTCTGGTCTCAGGGAGGAGGTGGTGGTGGCCCAAATGTCCACTCCGACTGGCCAGATCGCTTTGGACATTCTGCTTTCCAGTGTCCCAACTGTCCACAATAGTGGCAGATCTATCTCCTGGGGCCAAAAAGGTACCACATCCCACTCCCCGACCCTGGCCTTGACCCGTCTATATACTCCTTTATCTGAATTTTCAATTTTTCTTTTTTGGAGTCCTTTAGACTCCTTACCCGGGCTTCATGCAGTCTTTCTTTAGAGTTTTCACCCTGTCTGCATTTTATCTTCAGCCTGCCCCCTCCTACCCATAAGTCATGTTGTTCGAACCAGGATGCTTAAGGGCCCAATCCTTACTTCTACAATTCCCACCCCCCCCCCCTTTGGTGCTGCAAAGCACCACACTGCATTAAACTTTGTTCCATTTTTCTTATTTTAGCATACGTATTATATCCTGCTGTTTTTATTTTGGATTCAGCATACCTATTTGCATTTTTTTTGCAGTACATTTAAAGCAACATTTTATAAGCATTATAACTACTTGCATACACACAAAATACCCTTAAATACAAGTAATATGATGTAGAAAAATTTGGACCCCATAGGCTCCATTGATCTGTTTCATGGAGCTTTGCTACTTTTTCTTTAGCTCAAGCTTTTTTTTTTTTTTTTTTTTTTTCCTTTTTGTACCGGTAACTTGCCCGCAGCCCATGCTGCTAACACTGCCCCTTAAGGGATGCCCTCAGGGATTTTACTTCCTCCGAGCCCCATCTTCCATCCACCACACTATCACTACACACACCCACACACACACTCTCTCTCTCTCGCTCTGTGTCAACACAGCCTCGGCTTTTGTCCTCTTAAGGACAGGTCAGTGAACCTGATCCAAGCCCTTATCGTAGTATTTAAACTAGCACTTATTTCTCCCGTTCATACCTTGTGGACGATCTGTGCACAGAACAATTGGGGATGCGCTTATCTTTCTGGGGAAGAAAAAAAAAAAAAACAACATACACACCTCCGGAGGGATTTGAAAGTCAAAAGCAAAGTCACAGAATGAAATAAGATTATGGTCTCTGTGCGGGAAATGGAAAAATCCGCCACACAGCGTTTCTGGCCTTAGAGGACTTGCCTCGGACCAGCTGGACTGTCTGCAAATAGGTCAGCCTGCGTGCCCAGTGTTCAAAGAGAGCAGGGAGGGACCTGATAATTGGTCTTAAACAAATCAGATAGAACAGCTGAGGAGATTCTGTGCACGAAAAAACCTTGTGCCACCCAGGACTTCTGCGTTATGAACCCTTGGGCTCAGCGCATGGCCACCGTCAAAGACAGTGCGAGGGTGCCCGTTTTGGAATCTCCTAAGAAAACCTGGCAGACACGACACAAAACAACCAACAAAGAATAGAAAGAGATAACACACAAAACATACAGGTACCTGAATCCCTTGGAGACTGTGAGACTTGCAAAGGGTCTCAACTGCTTTACAGCCTTCCGTCGAGTTCTAACCCCAGTCCAAAAGCCCTCTGGGTGAACTCACCCTAGTGCTGGCTGGGGCATTGGCTGGTGCAGAACTCAGGGTTGGCTTGCAAGGTCAGTCCCATCTGGGTCGCCAAATTGTTGGAAAAAGATTCCAAGTGTGGTTCGTTATCCTGCACCGATAAGAGACCCACACAGGATTTCAGGCTGGACAGTCTCCAAAAGAGTTTATTCTGCAGAAGATCAATTCCCAAGCCCACAAGTGGACAGTGGAAAAAGACCCCGAACAAAGGATTACAAACAGTTTTATACGTTATTGCTACTTAAACATTCATGACAAAACCATACATATCCCCCTTACAAGGGCACAAACCTATTTTCTCTATAACTATTGGTCTGTGTTATTTGGCATACATTATTTATAAAATACTTTTACAGATGTTTTGCAGCTAACTCCAACTTATCTATCAAGGTCGCATAGCTTGCTGAATTCAGCCGAGGCTTATCTCCTTCTGCATTCCTAAGAACATTCCATGATCTGTGCACAGAGTGGAACGGCCTTGCCTTATAAACAAAGAAGCTGCAAAAATGGAGTAACTATAGTCAAGCAATTAAAAATCAGCTTACAGGGATCAAATAGCAGTTCTCCTTCGTTCACGGGTGAAACTAGGCTTGATTTCAAATTAAACTTAACAAATAAAGCTTGCAATACACGGCTTAATAATTTATAAACTCTCTCACTGCTGGTCAAATATTTTATTGCTACTTAAGCAGCTTTTCTGCCAACAAAATATATAGCAGTGTTGGGAAGAGAAACTAGGTTACTTTGTGAGTTGCCATGTGCAAAAATGCCAACCTTAGATGACATTCTAGAGCATATTGGGGAATTTGACCTGTTCCAGAAGCGAGCCTTTTTCCTCTTGTGCCTGGTATCTGTCTCTTTCACCCCTATTTATGTGGGTGTCGTCTTCCTGGGGTTCACTCCTGAACACCGCTGCCTTAGTCCTGGAGTTGCTGAGTTGAGCAGCAGATGTGGCTGGAGTCTGGAAGAAGAGCTGAATTACACAGTTCCAGAGCAGTGGGGACATGAGGAGTCTTTCTCTAGCCAGTGCTGGAGATACAACGTGGACTGGAACACAACGGGCCTCAGCTGCACAAACCCCTTAGAAAACTTCACTAGTTATAGCAACAGAAGCAGTATCCCTCTCATCCCCTGTCAAGATGGCTGGGTTTACGATTCTTCAGGATCATCAATCGTGACTGAGGTAAAAACGACTATTTTCTTCTCCCTCTCCCAACCCATGTTACTAACTAGTTGAGGGCAGACAAAGGTTAGATGTAAGATAACTGCTTTCATTAAAGAGGAGACTGCTCTTAATGAAATATATTGACTACAATGACATGTTTGATTGCATAAGGCGTATTTCATTTTCTGCTCTGAAGTACCGTACAGAGTTGTTTGCACTGCTGATAAGCTCTTGGTTTCAACAGGGAGCTACCTACATTTCACAAAATAGGTAAAGGGATCCTTGTATAAATTGGGATCCATCCTATGCAAAGCTTTAATTGTATGAGCAGTCCCATGGAAGAGTGTGTATGTGCATCTCAAGCTTCTTATGGAAACCAAGAGTAAAATGCAAGACTTCGGTTGTGCAATGAGTTCCACACAAGTGGATTCCTACATATACATGGTGCTCAGTGTAGGGTCATGGCCTAAATCTTAGAGCTCTTCAGGGGGAAAAAATTGAGCCTTGACAAATGTGAAATGCCTTCTAAATTCATTAGGTTGGATCAAAGATGATGAGATTAAATGGCTACATATAGAGAAAAGATAATGTACAATCCTGCTAAAAGAGTTACCATTTATTAGTCAACCAAGTTGGAAATAAATCACAGAAAAACAGTGGATTTTCAATGTGCTGAAAATGTAGGAAAATATTGGAAAATAACCATTACTTCCAAAGGATATTTAAAAAATTGAACACCACTTGTAATATTCCAGACATTAAATCTAACTTCAAAGATATAGTAGTAGGAAAAATCAGCATAAACAGGATTAAACTAGTTAAGAAGTTTCACTAAACTAAGCTAAAATATTTCATACAATTGTAAGAACAATATAAGTATTTGACTAAATCGTAAAAGCTGAAGACTCTTAACTAGATTTAACACCCCTCTTCCCCCCCCCCCCCCCCAATGGAGGGCTCAGTAAGAAAATTACAGGATAATCCGATGTCTCCTAAACACACACAGGTGCATAGTAGATCACTTTTTCCCCTATACAGAATTATGTTGGCAATATTGGCGATGTGAGTGGGAAAAGGAAGTGAACAACAAATCTCTTCAGACAATTAGAAGGGCATAATGCTGAATACAATTATCAGCATGAGCACCCTTCATACAGAGAGTACCAGTGGAAAATTGATTAGATTTTATTAGATTAGATAGACACACAGTTTACAGAAAAATGCAGGAGGGAACACTATATGATAGAGAATCCTCTTCTGGGGTTGTCCCAAACTGAAAGGCTTCTGGTCTAGTGTTAGAAAATGGATCAAAGTTTCAGGGATCTATCTCCCAAGTCCCTGTATGGGCTATCTTAAAGTTTTGTAGTAGCATCTACCATGGTAGTCTGAGTGCCTTCTGAGCTAATAGATTAGTGTTGTGAAGTCCCTAGCAAACTTTATGGGGTCTTCTCTCTTCCTTGCTTATAGAAAGTTCTGTTTGTGAGTTTTTACTGGCTGTGCTTGTTAGTTGGAGGTTGGTGATTTCAGGTGTCTTTCTGGCTGTGGTTCACAAGCTTCATCAAAGAGAGAGATCTGCTGGAATCCTCTTGACTAAGAATGACTTCTTATCTGGCTCTCACATGCTTCCCTCCATGCTTTTGTGATCTATATTGTACTGGGGTGCACAACTGCCTTGGCACTTCTTAAATGGAGATATGGTCTCTAATGTAATTGGGGTCTAATCTGTTAATGGCTTTAAGATCAGGCCAAAGGCCTTCAACTGGGAGTCAGTGGAGGGAATGGAGCACATGTTCAGGTGTTATAAGCACAGGCAGCCAAATTTGGGCTGTGTTGTTTTCCCCATTCAGAATCACATACAATGAACTGCAGCAGTGGAGTCTGTAGGCAACAAATGAATGGATCATTGTGGCCAGGTCCTTTTCCAGGAGAAAGAGGGTGGAATGTCCTTGTGAGCAGGAAGTGGAAGAAAGCATCAGTGACAGAAGAAGCCATCTGGTCATATCCACACAGCGATAAGTCAAATGGAACCCAAGACTTTGTGCCACTTTAACCACTGGATGGGTTGGAAACAAGGTCTTGGATGGTTCTTTGGGGCATTTCATCATTTCAAGTAGCAACATTTTGGTCTTGCCTCTTAGTAGTGTGGTATATTTTGTCAGTGGAAAATGAGGGTGGAGAATCATCGGCATTGCCATCTCTCTAAGTGGTCTCACGTAGAAGAGGGAATAGTATAGATCTTCATGGAATTATCTTCATATGAATACACACAGAAGGGTTTTTGTGTAAAGTTTTGTTCGGTTTCCAATTAATTGACAACACTTTGATATTTTTCTTCTGTAAGTTTACAAAAATGTCTCCTTTTTCTACTTGTAAAATTTTGCTGAAACCTTTTTTTGTTAAAGGTTTTGGCTTGTGGTAGTTGCTGGCAAATGCATCTCTAGTCACTTATTAGAACCAAGACAAACTTTAACCACTGTGCAATATGTCAGTTCATCTTGGACATTGGAACTGCTTTTAATTTGACAAAATCTAGAATGCCGATTCAAATCACTGCTTCCTATGAGAAGTTCCACCCCTTGTGCTGAGGACAGGCAGAATCCACCCCATTTTAACTTTTCATCCAAAATTCAGCGCTTCTCATGGTCTCTGACCCTCTCCTTCCTTTGTCTTTCTCATTAGCATCCTGGTACCTGCCCATTTTCCTCCTCCCCCGCTCCCCTATCTTGATTTTCTTTCCACCTCACTGTCTCTCTTTTTCCTGTTTGTTGCTGCCCCTCTGCACCTCTTGCCATTCCCCTCATTTCCAGGTTCAGCGTCTCAGAATGCCTGACGCTGCCCAGGGCTCCTCCTGATGTTTCTTTCCACTATGCTTCCCTCAGGAGTGACCATCTGTACACTCCTCCTCTGGAACAGACATCAGCCAGCCCAATTGCTGCTACTGATTTTAGTGAGCAATAGTGCTGTTGTACATGTCCCATTGACTGGGCTAAGGGACACACATCAAGCCACCCTGCCCTGGCTGTTCTCCACGTTCCAATTCCTGGCAGCAAACTCAAGAACCCATCTAGAATCAGGCCATGGAAGGGAGCCTTTATTGAAGGCCCTGCTCACAGAGATGCAACCACGTTTCAGTAACCAGTCTGTGCCATTCTCATCTGACCTGGTGACAACAAACATGGTTGCGTTGTATCCACACAAACTTTCTGCACAAAGTAACCTCGTGCCGGACAAGATAGCATATCTGCACCAAACATGCTGCCTAACCATGTTCACATTGGTGCATTTTGGGAACATCTGTTAGCTTTCCCACAGGGCTTGAGCACCTGGAGAATCTGCAGCTAGAGAAGCAGCATGTGGGGATCAGGTCTGACCAGCCATACTGGGTATGTTTACACTGCAAATAAAAACCCACATCTGGCCCGTGCCAGCTGACTCAGGGTTCCAGGGCTCAGGCTGCGGGGCTGTTTAATAGCAGTGTAGACTTCTGGGCCTAGGCTGCAGCTCAAGATCTGGGACTTCCCACCTTGCAGGGTCCTAAAGCCCAGGCTCCGTGCCGCATGCGGAAGTCTACACTGCTATTAAACAGCCCCTCAGCCCAAGCCCCATGAGCCTGAGTCAGCTGGCATGGGCCAGCCGTAGGTGTCTAATTGCAGCGTAGACCTATCTACAGAGAACTTGAAAGAAATTGGGCCTGCCGAAACAGTTACATGTGCAAGACCGCAAGGGTCCTATCTCCACAGCAAAATAACAGTACGCTGAACCAGATAAAGGAAGACAATCATGTGCCAGCCTAGATCCACATGAAGGGTGAAACAGAGTAACTGCCACTGTTTCTAACAATGTTAACTACATTATGTGTAGACACAAACTGTGTTATGTTAACAGGTTATGCACTGGTTAAAAGTTGTGGTGTTGACAAGGTCTAAAAGGGAACCTGGTGCTGAATGCCCTATAACATTTTGATTATAAAATGTATGGAGGCTAAACTGCTGAAGGCCAGTGTGTTAAATAACAGCTGCATAATGGGCAATATTATGTGCTTTGTAGACAACATCCCGTTCACATGTGTATGCTAGGTGATAAGTCACAACCTGAGACATTAACATTTAGTGAGTAAAAAAATTGTCTTAAGGGATCTTGTCAGCTCAAATGTAGCCCAAAAGATCTTGGGTTTTGTTAAAACAATCCTAAAACAAAAGCTTTCCATTATTTTATTTTAAAATTAAAAAAAAAAAATCCATTCCTTTGTGGTGTTTGTAACCCACACATTGCAGCAATGGCCTAGCACATGGGAACCTGAAGCTGAAATTACCTATAAACTGGCTCGAAGGATAGATTTTTGTGTTGACATGGATGCACATATCCAAATGACATGAGGCAGTGTTGGTGAGGGAGTGATCCACATTTAGCCTCTTAGCATGCCTAGTGTGAAGACAATGGGTGTTGCAAGTGTTTGGCTTTTCTGAAAATCAGACCACTTATTTAGGTATCTACGTGTGGAATTGGGGTGTGTAAAGTTAAACAGTCAATCTTGAACATTTTGGCCCATGTGTTGAAGAGATTGGTATGCACAGATAGGTGCTCTCTCTTGCCTCACTTTTCCTTATGAATAATAATTTCCGAGCATTTTACCTTCATATTTACTATCATCTGTAACAGACTTTTTGGTAACTTGTGATTATTTGTATTGTCTCTATTGCAGCAGCTAAAGGACAAAAGAGAAATAGAAGTCCAATGAGCCAAGGTTTTTAAAACTGACTATAGGTCATGAGTGTCTCAATGACGACTTTAAAGGTGTCTCATTTTCAAAGAGGGTGCTCACGACTGCCTGAAATTTGGGCTCTTCTTAGGCATCTCAAGACAAAAACCACAATCTATCACTTTTGGAAATCTTGCCTGAACTAGGAGCACTCTTCTACTTGTATTAAGTTCGTTGAAGATGTTGCCTTTAATAGCTTTGGGGAGTCCGTCAGAACTTTTCTATAACAGTGTAAACTTGCATTATAAAAGGTTTCCCCAGATACTTTCAGACTTTTAAAAATACACACACATTCAGTTAAAAATCCTGTACTCCTTGTCAATCATTATTATAGGTCTGTTAGACTTTGCTCCCAGATTACCTCTGTATCTGTTAGGCATTTGGAGTGGTCAGGTGCCTTAATTTAATTGCAGAGTCAGCTCTCCTGCATTATACAGGAGTTTTGCTGTTGTTTTAAAAGTGAAATGGAGTCTCCAGGGAAGGTGCTCTGTCAATATTTGCTTTCTTCCATTGGAGTTGCCTTGACTGGCAAGAACTAGATTAACTGCCTCCTGCAGTGCTGAGTCCAGTATTTGGTCACAAGTGGAGAAACAGGCAAATTTTTTGTTTTAAAACCTGCTTGGATGCCAATAATAATTTTCTTCACCTTTAAACATTTCTTATATTTAAATATCTTTTGAAAAGAACAGTAGGTTCTCAGCAACTGGCCTGCTGCCAGTCACACTGGGAAAGTCTCCCTGCTATGGCAAGAGAATGGGCATCTAAGTTGAGCATAAGCCTTTTGATCAAGTCTGAAGCTTTTGTTTAGATTGTTGGGATAAGGATCCCCACCATGGTTGCATCTCCCTTCCTGTGAGCCTCCAACAAGGGCCCTCGCTCCTTTCTTTCAGCCCTCACCTTGCTGTCCAGCAATAAAAAAGGGAGAAGGTCACAGAATGTAAAGGTAGCGCAGGGAAAGCACTATGCTTTGTCCTATGGTAATCCATATCACCGGAAGTCCATCAGCACAGGAGTAAACACATACCGGTGTGTGGATTAAAAATGCGTAGCTTTAATTAACCTAACACCAGTAGGAAGGAAAGGGATTTAGAGCCAGATTTATGTTCTTTAAAGTCCTCAAAATAACCAATTCTTTACCAAACATTTTCTAAAAATATGCACAAAACTCAAGGATGAGTAGCAAGTATCAAATAGGGTCGACTCTGAATAGAACTAGGATAGGTACAATCCTGCTTTGGCTTTCCAAAGCCCTCCCAGTGTCTTAAAGACTCTGTCTTCAGGCCCAAAAAGCTCTGAGGAACTCTCTGTACTTGGGCTTCTTACTGCTAAATTCAGACTGTTCCTGCTCAGAGGGCACTGTATTTTAAGGCAGCGGTTCTCAAACAGTGGTGTACTGCTGGCGCTCTGCAGGAAGCTGATGGGTCACATGATGTTTTCTAGATGCCTATAAAAAGCAGCATCTTCATGGCAAAGAAAATTCTAGATCCTTGTTAGGGCAGGTGGGGCTACTGCTATATAGGAGAAGCAGGAATCGCTGCTGGGACCATAGCTGCCGGCTCCCAGTGGAAGCTGCCAGAGTTGCCAGTATGTTTGTGTTCAAGGGTGTTCAGGTCCGTGGTGATTAACTGTGATTATATAATGCCTAGCACAAAAGAGTCGTCATCCTGGTTGGGGCTTTTGGGTGATGCTCTAATACTGAGCAACAAGTCTAATTTTTTCATCCATATCTCCCTAGTCATATGAGATGAGATGAATGGGAAATAAAGGAGACATCAGCAGAATTATCCAAGGGCCTAGTCTTGTATTCCTTCCTCTGACCACTTCATTAGGACTTTTGGATGCTTAAAATGGAGGATCAACCATTGAATAGAATGCTGTGTTAATAAGACTAGGGTGGTTATTGATATCAACCAGTTTCTAGTTTTAAGGCATGGTGATATTCACTGGGTTTCCCTTCTAACTGTGGTGTGCTTTTTCAGTTTAACCTGGTGTGTGAGGACTCCTGGAAGGTGGATCTCTTTCAGTCATGTGTGAATGTTGGCTTTTTTATTGGATCTGTATATGTCGGCTACATAGCAGACAGGTACGTGTGGGATATTAAAACATAGCTGATATCTCTAATCCATGTTTAGCAGCTAAAAATAAGCAAATGTAGAGGCAAATCCACTTGACTAACAGCATGCTTATGTGCCTTTCAATTAACAAATATTCCTAAGTCTCTGTCTTAGAAAAACATAACATAGACTCAGAGACTTTATAGGTTTTATAGATGCAGACCTTTCTTGATCCTGCGAGCTCCCTCCCTGCAGAACTCGTGCTCCTTCAGTGTATTTTATGATGATACGTGCAAAAAACGCAGACTCTTTATAGGACAATATTGATAACAAAAGCCAGGAAATTGAACGGGAGCTATCATTCTGTCTTTCATGCTCCTTGCTGTGCTGTGGTATGAACTGCAATTATAGTATGAAAACATCCTGTTTCCTTTTGACAAGGGTTTGCTTATCAAGAAATAATACTTTGAGATTGCCAAATAGATACAATATCAATGCAAATATGAGATACCAGCGATTTTCATAATCGCAGCACCTTCTTCAGAACTAGTGTATGAAGTCATTGTAGACTCCCATTGATATCACTGATATACCACTGGCTCCAGGCACAGGAAGCTCATGTTGTGTTTTAAAGCATTAGAACCATTTTTCCAGTCACTGAAAAAAGATATGCCTACATGCTAACAATGTGTTTCTTCCCTTCATCCTCCCCACCCAAATTGCTTTGTCTTGCAAGCTCTATGGGCCTTATCATGTAAGCTCTCTGCGTGTGAAACTCATATTCATGTCAATGGAAGATCCAAATATGGGCGGTATGCAGGATTGGGACCTTTGTATGTAAATGATTTACTCCTAATTCTCCTATTACATGGGCACTTCAAAAGAGAGTGCAGAGTAATTATATTAATTTACAGGTATTTTTCCTCCATACTTAATAACACAGACTGTAATTCCAGAAGTAGAGAGGAAGGAATGCCTTTATCTTCTATACATATTAATGTGGACCTATTGCTCACCTGTCATTTGGGATACTTGGTTTCATCCAAACCGCTCAAAAGCATTTATGGAGTTACAAAGCAATGGGCAAGTGAATGGTAGGTGAGCAGGAGGCCCATGTTAACATCATATAAACGTAGATCTGTAATATTAATGTGGGCCTATCCCTCTAATAGATAGATGTTGTTTGGATTTTCTAAATGCTACATGAAGCTTTTAAGAGTTTACTTCTGTTTGTGTCTATATTTTGACTTGTGCATGCAACTTTTTTTCCACTGCAGGTTTGGCCGTAAACTTTGCCTTGTAACAACAATCTTTGTAAGTGCCACCTCTGGGGTTCTGGTGGCCTTTGCACCGAGCTACCTGTGGATGGTGATCTTTCGCTTCATACAAGGACTGGTCAGCAAGGGCAGCTGGACAGCAGGCTACATCCTGAGTAAGACTGGCGCTTTCCCTATGCGTGATGTTGGTAACAGGAGATGAAGGGAAAGTTGGCAATTCATTGGACTAAATGTGAACTGGAAAGGAGAAAAGGGGGAGAGGAAGTGCCCTTTGCTGCTTTTTGAAAGTATGTACAAGGCTTACTCAGAGATTGGTTTTCCCCTCTGCTTCTCGGTTTACAGTAGAGAGATCAGTTTTTCTTCCCTCAAACCCCAATGTCTTTTGGAAGATCAGAATAGTGATGTCAAATGAGGCTGTTAACTGAGTTGCGGTCCCTCTTACCTCAGAGCTCCCCAGTACACAAGAGAGGGAAGCGTGCAGCAACTTGGTGTGACATCACTATTTAGGCTCCAGTGTTCTCTGAAAGGAGGAGGTGATGGAGGAGGACTGTAAAATAACAAGCGGAGGAAACAAACTACTTTGAGGCATCTTTATAGCTAAAGGGCAAACCCGGGCTTTACATCCTAAACAATAGCTCAAGTACTGTAGATGCCTACCAAGAAAAAGACAGAAGTTGTTCTGGTGGTCTTGGATATTGCATGCTCATTTGAGGGTGGGAAGACAATAAAGGGGTCACGTGCAGGCCTGGATTAACCCATCGCTGGGTCCTAGGCGAAGCTACACTTCTGGGCCCCACCTTCTAGTATGAATAATAGCAGATGGTCGTAAGGTATGCTCACTGCGGCCAGGCTGTGGATCCACTTGACCAGCTGTTTGTCCTGCTGCTGTTCATGGCACGGCTCACCATGACGGGGGAGCGGGAGTGGCTGGCCCAAAACTGAGCAGTGCTGTGACCCCATGCACCGGCTTGGAACGCCACTCACTCAAGTGAGTGAAGTTCTTTCAGTCTGTGCACAAAGCCACATTGGTTTAAAAAAACCCATTTCCCCCCCACTCTGATCATGTCACTCTACATTGATTCGGTCTTAGTTTTTTGTCTGTGTGGTCTGCTAACTATAGTTCACAATTGCCCAAAGTGATAAAGATGGGCCACTGGGGATTCCTTAGGTTGTTGTGGAATTTAAGCTTCGGTTTTGATTTTGTTTTTAAAATATTTCTCCTTCATGGTTGCAAAGAAAGTCTTCCAAATGCTACATGGCTCAGCATTGTCTGTCACCCTGATTTTGTAAGGCAGACAGTTTAAACAATAGCGCTGAGTGGTATGAACTGCCCCATTCACCTCAGTGGAGTGTTAACTCCGAAGGTGACAAAAACTGAAATGCCAACATTTTAAACTATTGTACTGCTGAACATTTTAGCAGGAACATCCGGCTAATGTAGTTATCCAGAAGTTTGAGATGGAGAAAATCTAATGTATCAGCCAGTCCATTCTGTGCCAATACATGATTGTTTCCTATAGTGCATCCTCTAGTGATTTGAATATTAAGTTCACTGCTGGCACTTATGCAGCTGTCTCTACAACTTCACATCAGTCATACAAAGAAGCATTATTACCTCCTTGCACAGTATGATCTTGCAGTTATGCATTATGGGAATTTTATTTAGCATAGTGTTGTATTGTACAGTAAAATACCCATATGTAAATTTTGGTGATAGTTGTTGCACTTAAGCATGGAATGCCATAACAGGAAATAAGATTTAAGCACAGTACAGTCAAGTATAAGAACATAAGTACTGACTTCAATGATCTAATAAAAATAAATTTACATAAACCAATTAAGTTTGGTCAGCAAGTAACAAAGGGTTTGTGTTAAGATTTTATGCAAAAATCTAGAATTTTTAAGGAACATTCTTTAGGGAATTAGTGTTTTGTCTCTAAACTCCCTAAAAAGAAATCTACACCTGCCAAAATGCTTGATACCCCTTGTTTCTGGAATAGGGTTTCTTGGTTCTTCCATCTCTAAATTGAGACATCAGTATTCCTTCTGTTTTTGAACTGTCACTTACATAATATACATTTTAGTCACAGAAGTTGTTGGCCCAAGCCACAGGAAGACCGTGGGAATTCTCTATCAAGTGGGCTTTACAGTTGGACTCCTCCTGCTTGATGGTGTTGCTTATGCTGTTCCTCACTGGAGATGGTTGCAGCTCACAGTTACTCTGCCAGCCTTCCTCTTCTTGCTCTATTACTGGTAAACACTTTCATTATCCCTCAGCAGAAGATTTAAAATGCAATTTCCGTTCACCCAAGAGAGATGCTCAAGAAGCATAGGGTAATCTGTCGTATACCACTTGCGTGCACATTACTCTGGTTGATGCACATGGCAGATCTACGACAACAAAGAGTGGGAATAGACTCCTTTTAATGTTCAATCTTTGCTTGTATCATACCAAACACACCTTATCTCATGTTCTATTAGGAATCAAACTTCTGTTGTGTTATGCTGTTAGTTGGATTTTTTTTTTTTTAAAGAAAATTGGATGTAAAATTTGAGACAACGAATTGGATTAAACATACGCTTAACTGAAACATTGTTTACAGGGAAATTATTGAATAATTTAGGGCTGTAATTTGACTGACATCACCTTGAAATGGTGGTTATTTAGTGGTGTCCAACGGCTAAGTGTTTTTATTTAAAGTGGCTTGTTGCACAGAATTCTTTTTTTTTTTTTTTAAGTGACACTGAGTTTTGTGGCACAACCAGAAAGCAATAGATAGATTCCTTTTTAGTAGATCAATTTGATGTATTGTTTAAAAGAATTAACTTGTATCTTTTCGGTTTCACTTTTTTTTTTGGGAGCACTTTTCTGTGAAGAGTTGTCTGCCTGCAGTAGGGACTAGGGTGATAGAGAATTTGGTCTTCTTCCTTTGTCCATTTTTGTGAGTTTTATTTGACATGAGTAAATGGAGTGAGCGTTCCAGTGCTGTGTGTGCACACTTGTTGTCTGGTGCGGGTGTAGCTGGAAAATGGAGCTTTATGAGGAGCCATCAGATGGGTGAATTGATTGGGTGAGTGATACAGATGTTCTTGTTTCATGATAAAACAATAATGTGAAAATCCTACATGTGTTCATCTCTAGTTAGCCTGTGCTACCGCCAAGGCTCCTACTCCAACTTCATCTTGCAACATGGCAAACGGTTCTTTTCCTGAGAAGCAGAAAGTATTGTCTCTGCATTCAATAGAAGTGCTGTCTCCATAGTCTTGGTTCAG
This sequence comes from Emydura macquarii macquarii, assembly GCF_026122565.2. Classification (NCBI taxonomy): domain Eukaryota; kingdom Metazoa; phylum Chordata; order Testudines; family Chelidae; genus Emydura; species Emydura macquarii. The sequence goes on from NW_027131696.1 coordinate 133,790, forward strand.
CACAGATGTCCCCTTTTGTTTTCAGTATGGCAGTGTCTGCTTGCTTGTGTTACAGGTGTCTGCCAGAGTCTCCAAGGTGGCTGATATCTCAGAGGCAAAATGACAAGGCCATGAAGATTGTGAACTATATTGCCAAACAAAATGGGAAAAAGCTGCCTGCCCATTTTCAGGTGAGCTTGGGGTTTTATGCTTGTAGGTGAACATTATAAAAGTTCTTTCTATAATATCTTCCACCTGAAGAGTTCTACATGTTGGTAATATCAAAGTTAACCTCAGAGTCCCAGCTGGATAACTGTTATCCTCCATTGTACAGATGAGGAAGCTGATGCATGGAGAAATTCAGTGACTTGCCCCAGGTCATGCAGGAGGTTTGAAACAAGGCCAGAAATAGACCCCCAGGTCTCAGTGCTGTGCCAAGGTTCTTATGTATTCCAGAGCTTGAAACCATTTCCACTGCAGTCCTGCTGACTCATGACCTATTCAGCTAAGACGAAAGAAAAAGAAAATTATTTAGAATGAGGCTTGAAATCCTGTAGAAATAATTTAGGAAACACCAGATCAAAAAGACAAGGAACTACTAAAACTGTTGAAGTTAAAGAATTCCCTCATCATGATTGCGATCCTTCTCTTCCATATCCCATTCAACAATCACAGTGGAATGGTGCATTTCCCAGTAAGCTCTTGTGTATTGTATTAAGTAATATCTCTAATATATGATTACAGCATATTACTGTGCCCCTTCCTTTTTGCCTTAACATGATACATTTCTCTCACCCATTTAGTCCTTAATTAACAATGCACTGGTTCTTCTGTAGAATATTAACCTTGAAGAGGAAGATGAGGAAAAGCGGAGCCCTTCAGTCATGGACCTTGTTAGGACACCTCAGATGAGGAAACACACATTTGTTTTGATGTACAACTGGTAAAAAAACAAAACAAAAACAAAGCAAAACATTTTTTTTAAAAAAGTTGTCTAGAGGTTTTTTTATTATAAAGCATTGAAGTTCCAGTTTTGTCTTAAACCCATTTCCTGCATTCAGAACTCAGTTGTTCGTGCTCCAGACTTTTTCTCCTCCTGTGCTACTGGGTAGATTTCTCTGTTAGACTCTTCGTCCTGTCAGGGGAGTTCATAGTAATAGTATAAGCTAGAACTCTTAACTGTGGTTTCAGTTAACTCCATTACCATGATGACCTTGTATGTCTAGTTACCAGTGGATGAATTATGGGGGCCACATGAGGACTTTTCTACACATAGAGAAGTTAAACTCATTGTTCCCCACTCCATCAGTTGAAGAGCACTTTGCATCTATGCAGATAAGTGCTTCCATCAACTGTAGGAAGGAAAAAATTGGTATCAATTACTACAAAATGTTATGGGGATAAGAACTGGGGTAGCCTAAATTGGTGCAGGCTCAATCAATTGGGTGACAGTCTGGCTGTGCACAGTGACACAATTGGCTCAATATCCAATCTGACTGTTGTCCCCTCAGCCCCTGGTGTGACCCACACAGTATCTGCTGTACCCAGAAATGCCTCTCCATTCCAGGCCTGAATTTAGCCAGGAGATGAGGAGATATTGAGGAAAGTGTGATGGAGGGAGTTATTGGGGCAGGGAAGGTAACGGAGGAAAGAAGGTGCAGGGGGGTCCCTCACCTGAGGACTGAGGTTCACTATCTGAAGGAGCCATTTCACCTGAATCAATGTAAGGCAGCCCTAGTGTGGATGCATTCAATTGACTGTGAAACTATTGATGGAAAGCGATCGATTGCAGTACCGACTGATTTCTCCAATATAGACACAGCCAAAGTGACCCCATAGGCTTTGCCTGCACTCGAATAGCCCCATTCACGCATCAGCCTGCAGCAGTCTGTGTAGATCTGCTGTTGCTGACCCCAAAGCCTAGCCAAGAGCAAGCAGAGACTTGCACCAATTGCAGTAACAGAGGTCTGTGCTTTTAACGAGGTTAGGCCAAGGCCTATGGGAGTCATTCTGAACTTGTGTGCAGTAGAGAAATCACGCCGTGATAGAGCCATTAGTTCTTATACCCAGTTTGTGCAACCATTGGTTGAGTGGCCAGGCTTTATATTAAGAAAAGCAACCAATAGGAAAGGAGGAAGAAGAGTAAAATAGGGTAGGAGAGGCCAGCTTTTGCTTGCACCTTTTTTACTCTTTCCTTTTATATACTCTTCTGCCAAACTAAAAGCATATAAGTTACAGCACCACATAGCTAACCCCGAGAATTGGACCAGAGTTTTTGTCGTTGGATTAGATTACAAGGTCCTCTGGGCAGGAACTGTCTGTGTTCTGTCTAATACATCACTAATCTCAATGTTGTCACATCGCAAATAATAACCAAATGCCACCATGGATGATTACAACAAATCCATGTTGACATTTCAGAATTTCCTAGCCTCAGAGCTTGTTTATGTGGGGAGCTACTGTGTGGCAAGCCAGGCATGTGACTCTATGGTGCACCAGACCTTTCCTGGACTTTGTGTTCTGTAGTAGTTCCACATGGGCTGTTACTGCACGGCAAGCTGGTGCGCTGTGGATTCAGACCCTGGGTCTCCACACAGTAGCTTGCCATGTGTAGCACTCAGTTGTGGGTAAATTTATCTTATGAGGCAAGATGAGAATGTTACTCCAAGCTTTTGACTAGGAGAATCTGCCTATCTTCTGAACTCACTGCCAGTATGCATGGCCCATTTATTCAACTGTCCATCTGAGTCTTCATCATGTCTCTGGTGATACAGATTGGGCACTTCACAAATATTTCCTTCGGTGGTGATAAGCCCATAATTGTAACTCTGAAAGCTTTTTGAGCTTTAGTCTGATACCATTAATATTTCCTACCTGACTTTTATTCAGCATTTAGCTCCTAAATTACCATTTTATTTCATGGGCTGTAAACTCTACCCTCTAAGTTTCTGCTTTTTGGCATTAATCTCTACTCTTCTTCACTCAGGCTCCCAGGCTTTCATCTACACTGTTAAGTAAATTAGAGCTGAAGCTGGTTTCATTGACCTGATTGTTGTTCAGGTTTGTTTGTGTGCTCCAAGAGGAAACAGGTCTGTGTTCTTTGACTAAATAATTTCTTAAGAAGCTTGGGCTCTGTTCTCTACCTAGGTTGACAAGCTCTCTTCTGTACCAGGGGCTCATCATGCACATGGCAATGGCTGGTGGGAACATGTATCTGGATTTCTTCTATTCTGCCCTTGTTGAATTTCCCGCTGCCCTTATTATCATTCTCACAATCAATCGCATTGGCCGTCGCTATCCCTGGGCTGCGGCAAATCTGGTGGCAGGGTCCGCCTGCCTTATTACAGCTTTCGTCCCAGAGGGTGAGTTATCAGAGGTTTCCGTGGTTTGCCCTCCCAGTGTTACCTCTTGGGAATCTCATTAGTCTGTCTTGCTATATGTGAGCTTTGAAAGTTTGCAAAAGTACATCTGTGATTGTAGCCTGTCATGGATAGGTGCCAGAGACTTCCCGCCCCCATCCTCCCCTCCCCCCCAAGAAGCAAAATGGAGTAAATGAAAGTTTAAATTTTTGCCGAGATCAGAGTTATTAATGGGAAATTGTGTACTGTACATAGCTTTGAATGTCACATTGTACAATAACCCATGTAGTGCCGATTTGTTTTAATCGGCTGTGTCATACAATTAAACAATAACAGGTCCTTTGACGTAATCAAATTCAAGTAATATAGGATTATTGTGTCATTAGATAACCCCATCCCACCCAACTACCCTTGACCAAAAAGCCTTCAGGAAACTCGGTAATTGAAATATATGTTTCCTTTGCAGATATTCACTGGCTAAAATTGGTTGTAGGTTGTATTGGGAGAATGGGAATTACAATGTCTTTCGAAATGGTTTGCTTTGTAAATACTGAACTGTACCCGACGTTTCTGAGGTAAGTGCATTGCCTGGGGCCAGCATGAAGTGAAAGGCAGCTGTTGAAACTGATGGATATGTTGCATTTTATATTTACTTCACTATTCGTACAAAAAATGCTCCAGAAGTACAGCTGTATTGATATCTAAAGAACATTATGCAAATGGATCACTTAGAAAATTGAATAAAAGACAAGTTAATGCAGGAATAGGACAAGCAGCTTCTCCCAATACATTGTGCTGCAAATGGAACATGCAGGGCTGGATTAAAGCAAGTTTCTTGTCCTTCAAATCCAGAGGTTGAAAGGGGCTAAAGACAAAGAATCGGTGAGAAATGGAATCTGTTGCAGGAGAATAGGAAGATGGAAGTAACATAAGAGTTTTTTTGAGAGGGAAGCATAATTAAGGAGGACTGGGAAGAATCTGGGCTGGTTGAAGTTTTGAAAGCCCCATTGTTTTGGTGCATAGGGGCACTTTTTGGCCTTAAAGGGAAGTGATGAATTCTCCATCCCTTGAAGTCTTCAGATCAAGACTAGATGCATTTCTGGAGATAATCTTTAGCCAAACACAAGTTACTGGGCTCGATGTGGGATGATAAAATTGTATAACCAGTGATATACAGACTAGATGATCTTATCGTCCCATCTGGCCTTAAACTGTGTGGAGCTATTAATCTACAGCTGAACACTGGATTTGTATAGCAGTTCCATAAGAGGATTTTAGATACGTGCATGCTGAAAGAATCTAAGTTTAGTTCATAGTACATAGAAACTGCTAGATTCTCATACTCTCATTTGAAATTTGTATAATTGAAATGAAATTGAAATTGAAATGCCTATAAGCTCTACTTAGAAAGTTACTGAAGGTTTTTTTGTTTCTTATGGACATGTTCAAAGATCCGCTAATGTATATCTCCCTATATTAACAGTTATTTAAAATAATGTAGCTAATATTTTCAAAGTTCTGTTCTATCTGGTGGGATAATAAGACACTATGAGCCTGATTCTCTACTACCTTGACCTTCATTATTATTAATAATCATTTTTATGACAGTAGTGCTTGAGGGCCAACGAAGAGTAGGGCCTCATGTGCTAGGCACTGTACGAACATAGAGTAGTACATGGTCCCTGCCATGAAAAGTTTACTATCTAAACAGAAAAGACAGAAACAGTAGGGGAAGTTTCAAGGTATTTTTTGGGTGGTGGCAGGTTTTATAGGAGGGATCAGCTAAATGGGAAGGGAAGTGGGGGAAGGACGGCAGAGCAGATGAGAAGAGTAAGGAGGATCAGGTGTGGTGTGAAACTGAGACAAAGACTGTGAGGGGATGGGGAGGGTTGTTGTAGATAGCCAATCCGCATAGAGCAGAGAGAGCCCAGTCAAAGTTGTAGAAAGTTCTCTGAACCTCAGGGGATCACTTACTCACACCTATGCAAAATAGGTGTAAACCTTCTCATTGCTATTTGCTAGGATTATAGTCTTACGCTTCACAGCTTAAATGACTTCAGGAAGTAGAGAATCAGGACTTTTTTATTCTATTTTGGTATTTCATTAGGGTTAGGCTGCTGAGACCACACCTTATCATGCTGAGCAATAGTTTCATCATTTCCTTTTACTCCCCTATCCATCTGTTGTCTCTTGTTTCATGATTAGATTGGAAGCTCTTCGGGGCTGGGGTGGTTTTGTTGTTGTTTTTGTTCCTTGTCTAGCTACTATGGGGTTCATGTCCATGTCTGGGCTTTGAGGCATTGCTGTAATGCAAATAATTAATCATCATAACTTGATGGCAGGATGTATTCTGTACCAGCTGTGTTCTGAACAACTCTGCTCCACCTACAGAACTTTTTCAGACCAATATAATGCAATAATTGTTTTGCTGTTAAATCAGGAACCTTGGTGTAATGGTCTGCTCTTCCCTGTGTGATGTTGGTGGGATGATAGTCCCATTCATTGTCTACAGGCTGGCAGAGATCTGGCACGAGCTGCCACTTTTAGTTTTTGGTAAGTATTTTCTTACCTTCTTGTGGAGTGTTCCCCAGGCATATTAACCATGCATCAGTTGTTGTTATGCCAAACAAATCTGAGAAATGTATTCCAAATCTAGGGGAGAGAATATATTTCCCTTCACAAAACCTTCATCTCATAATAATCTAATAGTTAACTTTGGAGTTGTTTGTGTATTCATTGAATCATAGAGTTGGAAGGGACCTCAGGAGATCATCTAGTCCAACCTCCTGCTCAAAGCAGGAATAACCTCAGCTAAATTATCCCAGCCAGAGCTTTGTCAAGCCGCAGTTTAAAAACCTCCAAAGATTAAGATTCCACCATCTGCCTAGGTAACCCATTCCAGTGCTTCACCACCCTCCTAGTGAAAAACTTTTTCCTAATGTCCAACCTAGACCTCCCCCACTGCAACTTGAGACCATTGTTCCTTGTTCTGTCATCTGCCACCAGTGAGAACAGCCTAGCTCCATCCTCCCTGGAATCCCCTTTCAGGTAGTTAAAGGCTGCTATCAAATCCCCCCTCATTCTTCTCTTTTGCAGACTAAACAAGTCTACTTCCCTCAGCCTCTCCTCATAAGTCTTGTGCTCCAGCCCCTTAATCATTTTTGTTGCCCTCCGCTGGACTCTCTCCAACTTGTCCACATCCTTTTTGTAGTGGGGGGCCCAAAACTGGACACAATACTCCAAATGCAGCCTCACCAATGCTGAATAGAAGGGAATAATCACTTCCCGCGATCTGCTGGCAATGCTCCTATTAATGCAGCCCAATATGCTATTAGCCTTCTTGGCAACCAGGGCACATTGCTGACTCATATCCAGCTTCTTATTCAGACTCCGCTTCCATATTATATTTGGTTTTTTAAAAAGCTGCGAACAAGCAAATGTTGATTTGACAAGTCAAAGGATTGTGAAAATTACCAAAATTCTGATCACATTTCAATCTGTTGACAATATTCATTTGAGTCGTTTTCCCACTTCTGTGGTTTGGACTCTGTCTTGAGATAAGGTGTTGTAATTTCAAATGGTGCCTGTCTGGTATATTTTATGGATTATTAAGGATGTTGCATACTTCAGTCTTGTCAATATGCTCTCTTTTGATGGAATAGCCATGTAAATAATCATCTTTTTAAAAGGCTATAGACTAGTAAGCAGCCTTTTTCAAAGCAGGCTGAGGCTTCCTGGAGAGTGGCTAATCTAAATTTCAGGCCAGGTACTGCAAAATTTCTAAATCTTTGGACTAGAGCATTATCTTTAGAAGACTGTCTTTGAAGGCAATACATTATTTTAAATAAAGAGCATATTTATGTTATTCATAGGGAACTTAACAATACATACATTTTAAAATGGAGCTTATGAAAGTGGGTAACCAAGAGTGAGAGATGAACTGTCATTTTTAAAATGTTGTTCTTATGGTTACAAGAAATCTAATTCATTTCATGGCATACAAACTAGCATTCGTTTGTCAAATATGCCTTTCCAACCTGAGATATTCTAGTACAGTACATATCTTATAATTAAATTTTACTATCTATTATCTTCATAATGCTGTAATGCCTCCCTGAAAAGCTGTGAATCCGTTCTGCATGCAAAATTTCTCCATATAGTATACATGTGTGTATATATACACACTCTTTCACTGTGGAGCAAAATTTGGCCCTTTATTTTTGTATGTTTAAAAAAAAATCTCTTCTACAAACTTAGTTTTGTTTAAATTTCAGCAATTATTATTGCAGCCAGATAGCATCAGATGTATCATATGATGTAAGTTGGGTGCTAAGTTGGTCATCTTGTGTGTGTGTGTTTAATTTGAAGCTGTGGTTGGTTTAATTGCTGGTGGATTGGTGTTGCTGCTCCCTGAAACCAACGGGAAAACTTTGCCTGAGACTATTGAAGATGTCGAAAACTTGCATAGGTGAGTCAGGAGGCACATTCGGGCTGTTCAAGCTGCTCATGTTTAGAAATAGGAAAGACTAAGAGAAAACACTAAAATGTAAACGTACAGTCAGTGGTTGTCATTGGAATTATGGCGAGACTTGTGGCATAGTTACTGCACTATTCGGCTGTGTTCTAGGTATAGGAATGCCATGTAGATGGCAAAGCTCATTTTGCCTTCAGAAAGTTAACTGTGGCGTGTATAATAGGGACCCTGTATCCATGGTGTTTAATGGCCTTATGAAAAATGTTCTGTTTTGACATCTCTAGCAAGTGCATCCGTCCTGTCCGTCCTCCCAACACACCACACAATCCTGTGAAATTACTTTTTTGCACATTTATTCCAATGGTGATTTTTCTTAGGACTCAAAAGAAGAATGAGCAGATGGACACCGTATTCTCCAAAAGAAAACTGTGCTGCTTCTATTCATTTCTTATTAAAGTTTATAACAAATAGTTCTACCCATCTTTAATAGTAAGATAGTGAGCTCTGTCTACACATGACTGATGGCCAGACTGTGACCTGGAGTTTGCATTCTGTGCCCTCCTCACTCCCTTGCAATGGCTCCCCTGATCATGGGTAGCAGCACAGAAAGGAGAGCAGCCTCTATAGGGCTGTTGAGTCCCAACCTGGTGCAAGTGGGCAGGATGGAGTAGGGAGTGGGCAGAGTCCATGGCTTTAGCCCTCGAATTTGCAGACTAGTTTAGTTATGCTGGCATCCCAGGGGAAGGATGTTGTGCCAGGAATGGGTCTGGCACAGGGCATAGCAGGGGGAAACAGGTAAACAGATTGTGTCTGATAGTTTTACTCAAAATCTTTTCCTGCCCAGAGCTATTTTTGGGTTGGCTGGCTACCTTCTCTGCCTCCAAAGCGCTACTTGTTAATTTCGGAACCTTCCAGCTTCAGTTTTTTTCACTGGGAAAACTTCACTTGCCAATAATCTGAGAACAACAAACATGGGCCATTAGCTGGACTTTGGATAGCAGCATCAGCCTCTCACACTCATTTCATAACTCCCTTATCAAATGCTGTTTGGGCAAATGGGGAAGTTTTTTCCCTATAAAATAGAAAAAGATGAGTCCTTATCAGCCATTCAGTGCAGTGATGTAAAGAAGCAATGCTTGTTGAGAGGGACGGCAAATGTTAGGTCTTTTGGAATAGACAGCTCATTTTCACAGCAGAAGAAGTCAATGACCAGAAGTCCATATGAAGTTACATGACCTTTGAACCCATGAGGGCATCTTGAGAGTCAAATTACATTTATTGTATATGGCATCTATTTACAGTAACAAATAGCATGTTGTAAAACTAAAATCTGCTGGTTAGCCTGTAAGCTATGCAGTGCACTATGTTGTTGCTGAATGCCTCTTCATAAAGGTATAAAGTACATGGATAGTGACACTGCAGTCAGTGTGACTACACACAGGCTAAGTTAGGCATATGCTTCTGTATCTTAGGCCAGGTCTACACTTACCTGAAAATTCTGCGGTAGTCGATGGGCGTTACCGTCGACTTCTTACCTTCCATTGTGCGTGGCCTCGTCACTGCGCTGCACCGATGGGAAATGCATTTCTATTGACGCAGCACTTCACCACTTGAAGGGGTGGTTTTACTGCGTCGACTTCTGGATCGATTGAGCGACTCTTCACTGACTGCTCAATTGATCCAGGAAGATCGATCTGACGGTGGAGAATTTGCCGCTGACAGTGTGTACATATCCTTAGATAAAGCATTAAGGCAGCAGTTGGTAGTATGTGCTTGATCATATAATAACAAGAACAAAAAAAATTGCAGGATACTCCTCTCAAATGAATTACAAAATGTAATGTTGAAGTTGAAATAGCAAATTGACTTGGGTAAAATTTTCAAGTGTCTAAGTGATTTAGGAGCATAAGACCCATTTTCAAAAGTGACTTAGGCACCTAAGAGCCAAATTCCAATGAGTCTTATGACTCTATAGTGGCTAAATCACTTTTGAAAATGGGACAAAGACACTTCAGCTAAACAAAATGGTAACATTTTCAGGTCAATATTCTATGTTCCCGGTTATTCTTTGTTTCTGGCTATTGCATGCTCTTTTCTCACTTCATCATTTTCCTGATTCCTTTTTGGTTTTGTTTCATCTTTGCAGACAAGAAAACCCGACAGAGAAAATTATCTACCTCCATGTGCAAACAGAGGAAGCTGCAAACTCCAAATGTGATCTGCCTTTGGCACAATACTAAAGAGAGAGTTTTTAAAAAACACACCCTGTAGTACCATGCTTCCGTCTATGCTGCTTTAATCCTTGGTTCCGCATACTTAAGATTTTTGCTGCTTTGTTATCCAAAAGGCACAACAAGCTACCAATTACCCCCTTCCCTCTTACCATCTTATGGTGTATTTACATTTTAGGACAGTAGTTTTGAAACTTTTTGTTGCCAATCCCATAGACTACACGCTTACCTATTCAGATATTTGCACTGCCATCATCCCTTTAATGTTTGGTTACTTATTAATAAAGAGATTACCTAAGGGTATGTCTACACTGCAATGTAACCCCAGGGTTAGTGGGACTTCAGTCAGCTGACCCATGTTAGAGAATTCTGGGCTTGAACATCTACACTATTTGATTATTAACCCCACATTAAGACTTCTCTAACCCGGGCTTGAACGTGGGGCTCTGGCATCCACATTGCAGCACACTGACCCAAGTTAAATCAACCATATCCCAAAGTCCATAGTGCCCTCCTAAAATGTGGCCACTCCAGCCCTTGGACTGTGATACTCTATGGGAAAACTTTATTGCCCACCCTGCTTGCTACAGGAAGTTTGAAAGGCTCACCAACGCAGCCTGCCAAGTAGTCGTTTTGGCCTGTGTGTTCCCAGCTACTGGAGCCAGCAACATGGAGGAGGCGCCTTTTGACAAACGTCTCTTGCTTGTGCTTTCACTCCTGTGCCAGGAAACGGGCAGAGCTTCCATGAGGTGCTGGTGGATATTTCAGCTGCATTTTCTGACCCACTAAAGCTACCTGATGGATTTCATGGTGGAGCAGGAGGAGGCAGAGGAAGAAAAGTACCCTGACATGGCAGACCTTCACTGGCAGATGCGTCTCACTACAATCATTATAGCCGTTGATGCCCCCTATGTAGACTGGTGCTTCTTGCACAGTGCCGCAAGCACTGACTGGTGGGATCACATCATTTATGCAGACCTGGGATGACCAGCTGTGGGTCCAGCTTGCCCCTACCTTCCAGTGTAGATACACACATGAGAGCACCCTTGCCAGTGCAGAAGTGGGTTGCTATAACCATGTGGAAGCTGGCAACCCCAGAATACTATAGGTCTGTTGCCAACCAGTGTGGTGTTGGAAAGTCGACTGTGGGTAAAGTGGTGGCAGATGTTTCTGAGGTAATCAGATGTGTGGCTTACCCCAAGGTGGGGGGCATGAAAGCTAAATCTGAGGTAATTGCTGGCTTTGAGAGAATAGGGGTTCCTAACTGCACTAGGGCCATGGATGGGATTCACGTGCCCATAGCTCTCTGGCTTGAAGGGTCACATGAGTACACGAACCACAAAGGGTACTACATTGTTATGAAGGCTTCATGGGCCAGAGACTGATTATGAATGTCAATGTTGGCTGCACTGGAAAAGTTCACAGTGCAAGAGTTTTCCGTCAATCGGGAGTCTACATTCACAGGCTGGGACAGTATTCCCACCCAATGACACTGTCATAAACAGAATTACTGTTCCCACTGTTATTCTGAGGGATCTCACGTACCCCGTTTTGCCTTGGCTTATGAAGCTGTGCCCAGATTTCAGAGGGCCCAGCAAAAGATGGTTTAATTACACTCCCAGCAGGTGTAGAATGGTTGTTGAATGTGCTCTTGGTAGATGGAAATCCCCTGGAGATGTCTACAGACCTGTTTGGATGCCAGTGTCATCAGTGCTGTCCGCACGACTGTGACTTGCTGAGCTCTTCACACTCTTTGTGAAGCCAGAGGTGAGCCATTTCCCCTGAACCGGCCTGTGACAGTGAGGTGCTGCTGAATCAATACGCATGCCAGAAAGTGCCCCTACCACAGCTGGGGCTGGATGCACCCGGGCAACAGAAGTCAGGGATACTTTGTGCTCCTGCATTGTGGGCTTGCATGGCCCAATGGAAGAAGGGAAGTAGTATGTCTATGAATGTGCTTTGGGGTGAATCCAGTGCTTGGGAAGGGGTGTGGGCTTGATTGCCCACTCATGAATGACATGATGAATAAGGAATTTTAGGCAAGGGTGAGATGAATCACAGTATGGGTTCATATAAAGAAGTTACTGATGTGTGAATTGCTGTATCTAAGTGCAATAGAGGAATAGTGTCTCTTAGTAATCTAAGTGCTCCTCCTCATGTTTTAGCTTTAGTATCTCAAATCACGATTGTACGATGGGATGCTGTGATAGCAATACATTTTCTTGATGATGGAAAAGGCTTTATTTATAAACGTGTTGAAACAGCACAACAGCCACCCACCCATTGCTAGGCAGGCCGGCCACCATTACAGCACCACAAAACAAGTAACAGAAGGATGTTTTCAAAACAAAACAAATAAAAGTGTAGGAAACAGTGCAAGCCCCCTACCATTCTAGGTCCCCTGGCCCCACATTCTCCTTTGCCTTCTTTCTCAGTTTTTCATGCACTTGGCTCCAGGAGGGGGAATAGAGGAATCCACAGAAAAGGAACTCAAGAAGAAAGGCTATATGGGGTTTATTTGCACTGCCCAGCCATTCATGGGCCTCTAACGTCTGGGCTGCCCAACCATGGAGGTGTCCAAGCTACTTCTGGACTTGATGCTATGTTGCAGGGGGTCAGGCCGAAGTGTGGGAGAGGCAGAAGGAGCTGGTCTACCAGCCATGATGGAGATGAGTTGCTCAAACATTGCTCTCTTAGTTCCTGGAACAGGGACGGAGGCTATGTTGCAAGTGCCAGCTCCCTTACTGAAATGCTGCCCTCCAGATGCATGACAAGCCTCAGCCTTTCCTATCGTCTCCCAACATGCTCCAATCTTGTATCCCTCTGCTTCTGGTATTGGACCTACTGCTCTGCCATCTGAGGAACTTCGGCCATAACTTCATCATGGCAACGCTTCCGCTTGCAACGGTCCATGAACAGAAGTTGGACCAGAGGTCGAGTTGTGGAGATACAGCAGCCAGTGGAGGTTGAGGGGCCTGAAACAGGACAAGAAACAGAGGGGTATTGTCTAAAGTAGCTCAGGGGAGGAGCACAGAATTAATTCTTGCGGAATCTTAAGGACTCCAAATGTTACATTTCAAAACTGAACCAAAATATGTTGTGAAAGGGGTGCTTCAGTGCTCAGAATCTCTCTGGACACCGCCTGGTTAATTGCAGGTACAGAAGTGCAGAGCCAGTGGTAAGTTCAAGATTATAAGCCTTTTCTGTTTTATAAAAATTGCGTAAGTGCACAGGTTTGGAGTGGGGGCGGCAGGTGGCCTTGCAACAAAAGGCTTTCTCTGTCATTTCAGGCCTTTCTCATTTCGGAGGACATAACTGTTCTTGTGGTGCCCTGTGGGCAGAAGGAGATGTTACTCCAAGCTGCTGGTGGAAAACCTGCAATATATGCAGCAGAAGTATTCAAACGTATCCTGACCAACCAGCATCTCTGAGTAGCTAGTCAGCTACCAAGATGGCCCTGGAAAATATGCCCTTCCCTGCATTGTGATTTGCCCATCTGCAGTTCCTGCTTCAGGAAAAGTTGGCTGCTATTGGCAGCCAGGATTGGGTCAAAATCCATGAGGCAGTTAAGAGGATGCAGCATTAGTTTACTCATGGCTTATCATGTGAGGGTGTCATGAAAACATGCAGAACTCCACAGCCTTCCTTGACCCCACCCATGGCGCACTTTCGGACAAAAATTGACACCCAAGTGATACTTGGGAGAAATGATTTTGTCACCCGCAGGCTGCACAGACTACCTCTAACTGAAATGGACTAGATTGGAAAATAGAAGAGTTTCCCAAATATGCTTAGAGGTCACTGTCTCCAGGTAGCACCATAGATTGCTGAGTGGTTACAGAGCAGCATACGTAAAGGCGTGGCAATGTAAAGCGGTGGATTTTTTAAATCAGAAATGGTCCTAGCAAAAATCTGCACCTTTCAAGGAAAAATACTTTAAAAGCTGTTCTTTACTGTTTGCAATTCCCAGCCGCCCTTTTGAACTCCATGTGGGTGTTGTTTGGAGGACATCAAACTGCTGGGATACAATCCACCATTAGCAGATACACACTGTTAGCCAGGACTTTTCATTACTTGCATTGGTTCTTGGAGCGGAAATCCCTACCATTACCATAGTAATAAACCCTAAATTGGAGCCAGAAACTTTCTGGCTTCCATCTCCTCTAGGTTGGCCATAGGCTTGCTAGGGGGGTGTTCCATAGGGGACAGGGTGGAGGGGAATCAAACAGCTCTTCCGAATATGGGTCCAGAATTTGCTGTTGATTTTGTCCCACAGCCTGCTCTGGGACCAGTTTCAGAAACCGAGTCACTTCATCGTCCTTGCTCGGAGCCTGCTGGATCCCATCAGTTTCCATGCTGGGTTCAGGGGCCAGCAGCACACCATCCCTGTGGACCAGGTGATCATGCACCATGGTTAGCTCCGGGCTGGATGCAGTGCCCAGCACCTAGTCAAACTCCTCTTAAAACAGGCATGAGATTGGCAAGTTGCCTAAGGTGCGATTCTGATCCCTGTTCTTCTGGTACTCGCTCTTGAGCTGCTTCATCCACTCCATGCACTGGTCACTGGTCCAGAAAATTTGCAAAGCTGCCAGCTTTTTCGCTATCTGCTGGTACAGGTGGTCATTGCTGGTACTTTTGCTAAAGTCTAGAGTTCTACTGACCTCGCACCAGAGAGTCATCAAAATCAGGCTGTGCTCCCGTGTCCGTGAAGCAGCGTGCGTTGCAAAGGGCTTGTTCTGATTGGTCTCCCTTGCAAATACAGAAGGCTCGCTGGTGGTGTGTTTGCAGCTCAGTGACCAGAAGGCAATGGAAGGGTTAATGTTGACTCACTGAGCTGCTGCTGCACACCAAAGTGGTTGGCTTCCATTTTCAGCTGAATCAACTGGAGATTGTTGGGATAGAGGGGACTAGGGAAGTTGGCCCATGAGAACGTGGTGGACTTCCAGGACACGAGTCAAATGGGGCTGCATCTACACACTGCAAAGCAACAGGGCTCAAACACTTGACTAGGCCTTTGGAACCTCCACCCCCACAGGATCCTGGAACTCTGGGTCCAAGCCCTGGGTTAGTGTGATTTATGTGAGGATGGAATGTGGGGGAGGTTAGGCTTGAGTTGAATCTGAGCGCAGGTGTATATTTCAGTGTAGACTACCCTTAGACATGCTCTAGACACCCTTAGACATGCCATCACCATCTCATATCCCATTTGCAATCCTTTAACATCTTTTTGGCAACTCCAGCAATTTTTCACATGGAAAAGTTAAGAGATCCCAGGGGAAATTCAGGTAAAAAGCCCATTGACTTCAGCAGGGCCAGGAAATCTATATGTACTTTTAGCTGTTTTTTTAATCCCATTTGTTAGCTGGAAATAAGGAGGAACCACCATCCTGTGACTAGCCAGCTCTCCATGGACCATAAGCAGGTACTCAGCAGAACAGCCGTGGTACACAGGCCACTGTGGGAGAAGACTTGTGTAGAGAATGTGGAAGTTATGAATATTACTGTCTAGAAATATCACATGCCCCTCAGGATATCTGATATTCTGCTTAACAGCCAGGAGTTGAATCAAAGCCACAGGAAATGAAGCACAATGAGAGTTCTGAAGGAAATGATGGGGAAACAGTTTATTGGGGAATACCCTCACCTGGCTTCAGCCAGGCTAGAACAGTTAATTTTCCAAGTCCGGGCCAAAGATCAAAGAAAATCCTAAACCTAATAAAGGCTGGCCTCAGAAAGAAGGAGTGGGGAGTAAGTTGTCAGCAGACAGAAACTGACACTCAGATTGACAGAGATGGAGACAGCAGGTTCCCAACTCAGAGATGGGAATAAACAGCACCTCCCTGAGCTATAGATGGAGAGGTTAAGCTTACGTCAGGAAGTGTGTGCCTAGGCCTTTCACTGGGGTAACTTTTTTTCCTAAATGCTTTGTCCTTTTGAGGAATGAATTGGTCATGCTTTGTTTTCAAGCAGTTGTTTTCTATGTCACTACAAATGTATGTATGGTTTATTTTTCTTACTTTGTGTTTTGGGCCAATGGCAACACTTCCTGCCCCTCTCTGTACAATACAAATGCATTATAACTCCCATCATGTCCTGTTCAAGCTTTAGCTTTCCTTTATACATAAAAAACAAAGTCCAGAAATTCAACTGGCAGCCAATACAAACTATTTTCAACCTGGGACGGTGTGTGCTATAACTTGTATAGAGTGAGCAGTTTTGCCTTGTATTTCATGGACATTGAATCAACAAAAGCTAGAGGAAAGCACTCAGGTTTCTCATTTATGCTTTTAAACCACTGTAGTAGTGTGAAGGTGACTTAAAGGAGTGTATGCCAGAGCAGTGTAAAGGGGCTTGACTATAAACAAGAATCAAGCTTTGGCGTCTACCCTTGCATTTAGAAATGTGTCAAATGAGCAATCTACTCAAGGAAGCAGAGGTCTAAACTTAGCAATGTTTTAGAAATGCAGAAAAAAGAATTCTGGGAGATGCATGAAGAATAATTCCAAATCTGATCTGACAATAGCTGACTTCTGGGAGAGAGAGTCAACTGTCACTCAGGAGAATTTAAGTGCATGTGACAGTCACAGCTGTCAATGTCACGTTGATTATAGTTCTGAGTTACTCAAGCCTAGGTCTCAGACATGTTGCTAAACACAGAAATACCTGTTCTACTGAAGGGGAGTAGGGAAGCTATTAGGCACATTTGTATAGCATTAGAATGATGAAGTTCAGGATGGAGCCCTATGGCAAAACATGGATGGAGGCTGACTAACCACAGACCAACAGAGTGATTGGATAAAATGACGTGCATGGCAAATTAAAGCTGAGCCAAATAGGATGCCATATTCTACCACAGAGCCTGAGACAGTTCAGCAGGATAACTTGATCAAATGTATCAAATATGGCTTGAAAGGTTAAGGGGAGTACTAGGAGAGAAGTACAGTTATTGTCTGCGTGGTCTTTGTTTACCCTGACTAAAAACAATTTCTGTGTAGTCCAGTGATCCATCCTAAAATCAGACTAACCATTATCCAAGGCCCCCACGCAACTCCAGTCTGGTTTAGATTTCTGGTCTCTTCTCTCACCGCATCCTTTTGGAAGCCCCATTCATTTCGTTTTCCCATTCTCTTCTCCCTCTTGGTCACTCCTTATTTATAGTGTCCCCTTCTCATTCCATTTGTACAGCAACCACCTTCTCCGGAAGACTGATTGTCACTGGTGATGAGCCATACAGACACCTCTCTAGCGTGCCCACTCATCGCTGTTTCTATCTTGGAGTCCAAGTCCTTTGGGGGCAGGGATGGTTGTCATTTTGAATCTTGCAGAGAGCCAAGCACACTGAAACAATAATAGCAATTCAGGTGAGAAGAGCTTGCAGCTGATCCTGAAGATTCCTGCTAAACTCTTCTTGGGCCTAGTGGAATTTGGGGTGTAACGTTTGTATCCCAGAAGAGTTGGCATGCAGTGCAATGAGCTAGTCCTTGGTTTAGAATTCACTGAGCCGCAGTTAATTTTGAAGTGTGCTATGAGTCCATCCATGAGAGAATATGCCACAGCCTAACAAACCTTGTAAGCCAGATGCTTTCTAGTTTATTAATTTGTCTAATGAGCATGCACAGAAAAGCTGTGTGCAACAAACAAAATGGAAAAGACACGCAATGAGAACAGTTGAGGCTGAGTTGAATAGATCATTGATTGCAAAGACCAAATGTAAAAATCCCTTCCTGCATTTTGGATGGCTGTAAATACAGCTAGAGTTTAATAAAAGCTGCATGATGCAGGGTCAGCATATCCAACTTCTTGAGGGTCACCTATCAGTTATAAGGATATTTACTTCCAGTGACAATTTCATGAGTGTGAAGGTAAAAGCGTTTCCTTGGGTTCTGTGCTGGCACCCACCCAAATAACACCTCTCACTTCAGAATATGGAAAGTCAATATTTGTGAATGTTTACAATAAAAAAAACCCCAGCCTGGTTGCAAGTGGCTTTATCTGCAGCGTTGTTTTCCTGTTACACAGCAAACCTTTCCAGCCCAGGTTTGATTGTGACAAACTGACCACTTGCACCAAGAATTCAGTGGGTTTCTTCTGTGCCATTTTGGAATGTGACTTAAAGCATCTGAAAATCTCCCTTAAATAAACCAAGAATTACAACTCCCTCTTCTTTACTTACAGTGGGAACTAGGATCCTGTTGTGGATATGCAGATTGCGCTGGAGCTTTGAGCAGAACTTGGCCAGCAGTGTGTAGTACATTGAAGTGTGTATGTCGTGGTAGGCAGTGTTGTTGTAGCCATCTCAGTCCCAGGATATTAGATGGATAAGGTGGATGACATAATATCTTTTATTGGACCAACTTCTGCTGATGAGAGAGACAAGCTTTTGAGCTTATACAGAGCTCTGTGAGACTTGAAGAAAGCTCTGTGTAAGCTCAAAAGCTTCTCTCTCACCAACAGAAGTTGGTCCAATAAAAGATATTACCTCACGCACCTTGTCTCTCTCTGTCATGGTATGTAAGCCAGTCCTTTGGCTAAAGTGAGCAGGAAGACATCTTGTAATAACTGGTGTCTTCAGGTGATCAGCAGTTAATGGAACTGAAAAGACCTTTTCATAGGCCCCTATCTAGTCAAAGCCACTTCATCAGGACAGTGTCTGAAAGGGACATAAGTCCTCATGCTTCAGGGCATAAGCAGCCTCTAGTAAATCAGAGTTGGGAGGAAACTGCTTCTGTGGGCCAGTTATTCTGCAGCAGAGTTTCTTCTACTTTCCTCTGTAACATCTGGTGCCAGCCAATGCCAGAGCGAAGATGTTGGATTAGATGGATCACCACTGACCCACTCTGACAATTCCTTTGTATATAAGTAGTTTTAAATATCTGAGTGACTATTTCATGTATTGCATGCCCCTTCGTTTATATTTATTTACAAGGCACCGGATGTATTTCACCAAGGAAAAGGAATTGGAAAAGGAAAAATGACCTTCTATGGATGAGGGAATTTCAAACAGATAGTGTTTGATAACTGTTCTTCTAATGCCACTTGATCAGGCTGTTTCTCTAGGCATTAAGAGTTTAATAATCCTTTTAAGGCTCTCGCCTCCAACATGTGTCATAATATTTGTAAAGGCGTGTGTTCAAAGGGCTACGAGATAGGCCTGGAATGTGATAAGGAAAGGGGGTAATCAAAGGCCATAAACAGCAGAAGAAAGTTATGTAGAGTAAGGATAATACTGGAGAGACCTATTGTGAATGTGGGTGGAGGAATGTGGAAATGGTAGGAGGTCAGAGGCACAGAGAGGGCAAAGAAGAGAGCAGGATAAATGCATGCTGCCTCATTCAGTTCTTCCATTCTCCAGTTACAAGCCCATTTTGTTGTGGCTGTTCAGCTAGATTAACTGAAAACTAGATGCAGCCAAGGAAGCATTTGAATCTGAATGGGTAAATCTCTTCATGCTGCACATTCTGAGCTGAAACAGCCCTTCACCCGTGCTAGGAAAGCAATGATTGAAATCCAAGCATTGTTTCCCCTGCTATCAGAATCCTGCAGGGACACTGAGTGCAAGAACAAGGAGGAGGATGCTTGAATCTCTGCAATCCTCTCCTCAGGTGCTAGCGCTCTTGTAAGTTCTTCTCTGGTTCATCTCTTACCACTAGGGGGTAGCAGAGGCCAGGCTGCCTCAGTTCGCCTCCTAAAAGAGGAGGCAGAAAAATTCTCTCTATTCTCTAGGTTTTCGTGTTGCCCTGTGATGTGGTGGGTGACGTGGGGAAGGAAAAAGCACCAGGCGCCTTCCCTGGGTCCCTTCTAGAAGCAGGAAATAAACTAATTCCAGACTCATGGATTCCCTTTCCCGCCCTAATGCAAGGGAGAAGTTCAGACTCAATTCAGTGCCGAGTTGGGATGTTCTGGATGAGCCCCAGCCCCGAGGTAATGGCCCATGTCGGCACAGACTTATCCATAGGGGAAGGCAAGCAAACCTTGCCCACCTCTGTTTCATGTTGCTGGACCCTGAGCTGCACTGCAGGCAGATCCTGGAAACAGATCAAACCTGGCTGTGAAATCCTGGCGTAATGTAGCATGGCTCTAAGGTTGTGTGAGTGCACCTGTGGGGCCAGCCCCTACCATGAGTCAAAGAACGCAACTGCTACAGACAGTTAATGATTATCCTGTAGCTAAGTGCTGGAGGCATTTGTGTAGTAACCTCAGCTGTGGGTATGAACTCATTGTAGCAGGAGCAGCAGAGTTTGACTGGTGGGTGTGGCACAGATGAAAGACTGTTTTTAGATTATCTCCCACGCAGACAGGGATGCTTTGTCACAAAAGGCGGAATCGTCAGGTCTAGAGGCAATTATGCGACTAAGGCCATGTCTATACGTACAATACTGCAGTGGTGCAGCTGTTCCGATACAGTCGCGCTGCTGCGGTGCGTCTGGTGAAGATACTTCATGCCAATGGGAGAGCGCTCTCCTGTCTTTTATTTATATACTTCGGTTTAGTCACATCCTTGGGTGACATAAATTATGCCAACATAGACGGCAGTGTAGACATGGCCTAGTGAGCACTAGCAGCATGTATACACCAGGTCTCCAGGACAAACGTTAGATGGCTTCTAAAGACTCTCCTTGCATTTATTTAAACTTTCTATTTCTTAATACAGGGGATGATTGAAATCCTTCTACTATCTTACACAGATGTGCTGGGTGGGGGCCTTACTTGCTCAAGCTTTCTTGATGAGCTATTTCTTGTAATAGCTCTCTTCCTGAAGAACAATACATTCCCTCACGTTGTTTTTATTTTTTTTTCTTTGCTGATGAATCAGCAGACTGTTCCTTGCCACCACACGTTCCTTCCTTTGGGCTTGAACCATGTCTTGGAGTTGGGCATGGTCAGATGGGAAACACAAAGCCACAGATTAAATCACATGCGAGCTGTTGGATGTGATCAGAACCATGTGCAGTAGGGAAACTACGCTTGGCCTTATAGTACCAGGGCCTCTGGGGGATCCTTCAGTCTCAGCTCTCCTGCCATGACACTCCAACTTCTTGACATTTCAGAAAGCTAGAGATCCTCTGTGGCCCACCTCCCTCCTAGTCCTGATCTCATTGCTCCTGGGTGGTATCTATAGAGCTGGGCTATGTGGAAAAGTAATATTAGGAACATAATAAGACTGGGTGAACATGAACGTGCTTTAATGCAATGACAGCTGCTTCTTGATACCATCCACCCATCCCCATTTGGTGTTTGTGTGGCCTGTCTCCTTTCCTGAACCAGATACATTTACATTAATCAGTAATGACTCGCCAATTTTACTGCAACCTCTTCTCTGCACTCTACATTTTGGCTCTGTGTATTCCTGTTTACCCTCCAATTTTTGTATTCTCTGCATGGTTGATCCTGGTGGAATTTATATCCAAGAAAGCCTTAAAGATACCATGCAGGACTCGGAGTGCTGTTTCTTTTTGTAATAGTTGGCTTACAAAAAGCTTCTGGAAACACTGCTTCCTGGACTGGGGCTACAGCTAATATCAGTGGTCACTGATGTGTTTCACAGACTCAGCTCTGTGGATGATAACCTGTGGCCTTCTGCCCCAAGGGTGTGTAGCAAGTGTTAGAGTGGAATAAAGGAATTATGACTGTAGATGGTTTGTCTCCTATAAATGCTCTGTTTTCAGTCTATTAATGTGTCATCAAAGGCAGATCCTGGGAGAAGCAGCTCTTAACTTAATTAGATGCAATTTCTGTTGTTAGAACATGCAGGTAAATCACTTCTTTTTTGTGCTTTCTTTGTCTGTGGAAACAAAACAGAAAAGGCAAGTGGGAGAAATAAGAAAAAGAATAGGTGATACCCCTAGGAATAAAAAGAATGACCATGTAAAAAGATGTAATCTTCTGCTCTGATTAAATCAAAAGAAAAACTAATTTGTGGTTGGCAAATCAATTAAAAAAATGAATCTCTTAATTTTTTTCCAGACCCAGACAGAGGAACTAACCTGCAAAGGAATCCGATTGTTCTAAGGCCCCATTTGCATTCTCTATTTCATAGCAAAATACTAGCCTTTGTTATAAGTAACAACCCAGTGCTATTCATTTTAAGGATTGTAAATTTGCACTGAGTTGTAAAGAATGTATTCAAACTTCCCGATGAGCCTAGCATACCTTTTTCCTCACTCTGCTGTGGCTCCTTTGGAGTACATGATGTATTCAATTAAATATGAATTGGGGGAGAAAACTGCATTAAGAGTGATTTGTGATACAAGCCAACAAAATGCAGGAAATACCTACTGAGGGCTGACATGCAGGACAAATGCCTGAGCTATCAATAGAGTTTACTTTTTGATTTTCCTCCATTTTGCCAGTGTTACCACAAACCTTTGTTTAATTTAAACAGTATTTTGTGTTTCTGAGAGAAATAATTCCCTGGGATGTTTTATAAACCATAGATTTTTATCTAGAGGAGTTCTTGTCTGAGCAAAAATGTATGTAAATAGAAAGTTTTTTTTGTTGTTTTAAGTCTATTATATGGCACAAATTTTTAACAGCGAGGGTGGTTTAATGTTGGAACAAGCTGCCAAAGGTTGTGTTGGACTGTCCATCCTTTGAGGTCTTCAGGACTAGATGCTTTTCTGGAAGATATGCTTTAGCCAAACACACCCTATTGGGATTAATACAGAAGTAATTGAATGCAATTCCATGGCCTGTGTTACACAGGATCTCAAACTAGATGATCTAAAAGACCCCTCTTATCTTAAAATGTATGAAAAGATATATATGCTAGAAAGGGCATGCCCCAGCTACTGAGAAACTACCAACTTTGTTTTCAAATACATAGATATGTTATTCATACACACACAAACCCAGTAAAAAAAGATTCAGGTGGCAAAACCCACCACTCAAAAGTTAGGAAATTCTGGGATTACGTTTGCCTGTGCAATCTTAATTTGGTCCCTTGTGCATATGTATTATGAGACTGTCTTTAATTACATGATCACATACTATTTTGTTTAGATATATTGTCATCCTTTATGTGGACAAGCACTGCAGGGTGATGACTCACATACTTTGCCAGTGAGTTTCACAGATATTGGCTGATAGCAGAAGGCTGGTGAGACTCAGGGCTGGTCTATACTGGGGGCGGCGGTTGAAAGAAGATATGTGAGCTACATAAAATAGCTCATGAATCTCCCATTGACGTACTTACGTTGACATACTGTGGTGTCTTCATGGTGCTGTATCAATGGGAGACGCCCTCTCGTTGATGCTGCCTTCCATCTTTCGGGAAAGTGGACTAATAGAGTCAACGGGAGAGCGCTCTCCAATCGACTGAGCAGGTCTACACAGACCCACTCAATCGATGCCACTGCATTGATCCCTGCTGCCGCCGCAGTGCAGACCTACCCTAAAGAATCTTGGGTTCCATTCTAGGCTCTGGAGGGCACAGTCTTCTCTGCCCATTCACCCTCTTCCCCTGCCCTCCCCCCAGTGTGATCCCTTCAGCCTTATATGCTTCAACCTGCCCCAGGCCGGCCTGTCTTTTTTCCAGCTTTGACTCCTTGCCCCAGTTCCATTCTCCTCACCTGGCTAATCAGAGTTTACCTTCTTCAGGCTTCTCATCCTACTTCAGTCTATGTGCCCAGTAAATCCTACTTTCACCTCTCCTGCCTTCCCCTCCTTGCCCAGCTCATCCCAGTCTTCCTGCCCAACTTTAAACCAATCTGCCTCTCTACCCCACACTGGCCTCCAGTTGCCCCCCACATATTCCCCATCCCCACTGACTGCCACTCCCTATCTCCCTACTCTTGTCTAATCTCCATGTCTTTCCCCTGATTCCTTTTCCAGTCTCTTTGCCCAGCCAGTCCCAGTTTTCCTCTGGTTCCTCATCAGGTCTCTCTCCTCACCACCTTCCCCTCAGCCCTGCTGTTTTTCAGTCTGTCACTCTGCCTGGTCAGTCTGTCTTCCACCCATCTACTGGCTCCCACTCCCTCTAGACCTGGCTTCTAGTCTGTCTCCCCCACTGGCTTCCAGCCCCTGTCTCCTTGCTCAGCCAGTCTCCCCTGCTAGATTTCCTTGTCCCAGGCTACAGCCCCTGCTTTTGTTCCCTCTGCATTTGAATGACAGCTTCCTGACCCCTCGCTGCCTGGGTGGCGGCAGCAAGTCACTGAAAGTCAGGCTCCTTACTCTCAGTTCAGGTGCTTGGGCATGGCACAGTTCACAAGAGCTCAGACCTGCACTCGCAGGGAAAGTCTTGCTTGGCCCCAGGCTGGCGCATGCCCCGTGCAAACAAAATCTTTGGGGAATTTACTTGAGATGATCAAAGAAGGCTCAACAGAGCAGGTGCAAACTGCAGGTTTTCAAAGATTTATAATTTGGCCAAATTTGGGCAGATTTCCCTAGGAATGGCACAAGGCCAATCCCTGACATGCAGGCCAACCCCCTACCAAATTGCTCCAAAGCATGGGGGGTGAGAGAGCTTTTTAAAGAAAAGGTTGCCAGAATTTTTTTAACATGAGCAAAATAATGTGTTTTCCCTTAGCTTTATTCTCAGAAATGGTTGGATCATTTCCCGCAAAAATTCAGCTTGAGGCAGATCCTCAGCATGGGAAAGTTCAGACTGAACTGTTAAAATTTGGCAAAGTTATAAACAACTAAAAATAGGGTCTTATAAGGGGAAGGTGTCAGGCACCCTAATAACAGGCAGTGCTACCAGTCCCAGCTTCCTATTTCAGAGATGTGTTGATGTTGCCATTTAATCATCATGATACAAGAATGGCTTTTTGGAGGATCAAATTCACCATCACCTCCTTGGTCTTGCTCCTTGTTCTCTTCTTTCCCCATCAGCCACACCTTTGTCTAAATTGAAGTATGTAGTGCCATATTTTCAGCTTATGTCAATGCAGCTATGCCGGTTTACAGCAGCTGCGAAACTGGCCCATAGGGTTTAACGGGAGAGAGTGAGCAAGTGAGTGTGCTGAGTGAATACCACACAGTATTTTCCAGAAGCATTTGCTCACATTTGCTTCAGCCGTGCTTGTCTCTTTTAATGGAAGTTGTCCGTGAGCATTTGAGCAACTATTTTACTTGCACACATGCATAGAAAACATGGGAAACACGTAAACCTGCTCAAGTACAGTATGGCAAATTTTAAATGGGTATCCATTAATATGCTGACTGGAAGGACTATGTCCCAGTTACATAAAATATAATCAGGGACAGTTTTCCCAAAACTCCTTGCCCTGCAAAAGGGCAATTAAATAAGCCAAACAAGAACCTGACCTTACCTTGCACAATTGTGACATCCATTTGAGCGTGCTTTCCCTGTCACTGGACAAAATGAGATGTAAACCCTGCACACAGCTATTGTATCTTACAATAGCCGAAGTTTTTTTTTGTTTTTCTGGGAATGATGCCTTTACATTATTTATGTAACTTTTAACATGGTGATAGAAAAGGTGAATCAGCAGCCAAAACTCACTGCCAAGGGCCTTTCCTACTACAGGGACACTGCACTGAATTCAGCTATGAGTTCAAAAGTCACTTGTAGCTCATCACTGTTCTCTTCTATCTGTGACAGTTGCTATTGCTGTGACAGTGACGACTTCATTCCACATACCTACAGCCCGAAGTTTGCTGCCTCTCCGCATGTAATACACGTCACTGTATTCAGCAGCTAACCTCAAGGTCACAGCTTTTCAAAGTCCATGTAAAACAAACTCCCTTTCAGCTCTATATTTGCATTCAGCTCGATTAGCTCATGCAGTGTGGCTGAGAGACGGAGACTGCTAGCCAAAGGCCGGCTCATGACCTCTATTTGCTGTTCTTGGGTTCCTGGCAGGCAGGAAGTGCTGGAGTGCTTTGCCATTGCAGCAATGAACATTCTAAAACTAACAAGATGCTTGGTAGAGAGGAGGGGATATGGCAACTCAAAATGATCTGAACCATAAACGGGATACTGGGGACAACCGGGTGTCAATGTTTTGTAGTTGTGAAATACTGTAGCACTGTGATTCCTGATGTAGGTGTGGTATGAATTGTTACATTTGATACACAAACTAGCCAAACTGTTACAAATTTGTTGGACTAAGGAATAAGAATTCCAAACTCTCCACATTTTGTTAAAACAAGTCTACGGATAGCAATGACATTTTGGAGCCTGAATTAAATAAAATGGTATAATTTAAAATGTGCTATCCTGCCAACCCAGTGGAAAAATTATGCATAGTCTTTCCCGGTATTGCACTGTGACTTTAGTCCGCTGCATTTCCATGGCTGCAAAGAAAACCAACAACAGATTCTTCCAGAGATGTACAATAAAATGGTGTTCCTAGGCAGACTTTGTTAATAAGGTTTGACACATTTCTTTTAGGGTGCATGATATTGTACCTGTGCATGTTTTCAGCATCTTCTATGGTCTCAGGCAAAGTTTTTCCTTTGGTCTCAGGTAGGAGCAGCACCAGTCCGCCATCAATTAAGCCAATCACAGCTTGGAACAAAGATCAATCAAAAGAATTAAATTCATAGGCAGCAGGTATCAAAGGCCAGGAAAGGCTAAGCCTTCCCGCCGCCACCACCACCACCGCACCGCTGGACATACTGAGCCATGGTGGCCCCGCCTCTTCCCCACCCAGCTGGGAAGGTGGCTGAGGCGGTATCTGCTACTCAGCTTCCCAGGTCCGTTGGACTCCCCAGCGAGATCACTGATGAACCCGGGAAGTGAGTAGTTGATATCACCTCCTCTGCTACCTGGGAACCTGCATGGCACATATAAAAGCTCAGTGCAGGCAGTATTCTCCTCCAGGCTCCACCTGTTGCTGCCTGCCTGGCTGGGCGGCTGCTCTGCTCCTCTCTAGCATGCCAGGCCACTACCGCCCCCAGCCCTAATCTCTGAGTCCGGACTCCAGAGGTCCTCACTGCTGCTACTAGCAGGTTCCTTTTCTCCTCCCTGCTCCTCCTCTCCTCGCCACGTCCCTCCTTTACTCCCCTGCCATGCCACTGCTCGTCTGTTTGGCTCCTGCTCCCCCGCTCGCCCCACCATCCTTGCTCACCAGTTCTTCCTCTACTCCCCCACTTGCTCCCCTCCTTGCGCTGCTCCCTGTGTCCCTCCTCTCCTCCCCCTCACCCGCTTGCTCCCGCCGCGTCCCTCCTCAGCCGGGGATGCATGAAGTGGGGGAGGGACCTGGGGTGGAATGTGGGCGGGGTCAGGTGCAAAAGAGGCGGGGCGGGCAGCTAACCTTCCCGAGGGGAAGCTTCATCCGCTGCCCGTGGTTAAATTTGATACAAAATATGTAGTGAGCATTACATGGTTTAATAATAATTTGCAGCAATGATTATGAATTTGTGTCAAAGCTGCCTCTGCTGAATGAATCAGAAGGCCTTAAAGAAAAACAGCCTGCTGCTGGCCTCTGTCTAAGTTGTTCCATTTTTTCAGCAGGCAGCGCTCTTTTTACGGAGGCCCTGCTGAGGTGAGATAACAGAGGTGGGGCCGTTATCTCAGATGTGGCTTGGGCTCACAGGAGCCAGATTATGCCTGAACCTGGCCATCTGAGAATTCCCCTGGAGAGGGGAAGGTCTTGTGCCCAGCTGCCTTTTCCCTACTTGTTGTCAGAGGAGGTGTGCTTTGGCACTTTGCTACAGCAATCCTCCAATGGTGCCTGACCCCTTATGGACCAGTGGTGAAGGCCTAACCTAATTTAGCTGGTATAGCTACCATAGTGCAATAATCTCAAATAAAATCCCAGCCACAAACCCACCGTGAAAGAAAATTAAGTGATTCAGGGCATTTCTGAGCCATAACGGAAAAACTCAGTAAATGTCATGAGCCATAATGTTTTTTCCATATTGTGTATCTCCTTGTACACAGTATTGTCTACTAGGAAAGTTCTCTTTCACAACCATCAAATGAGGAGACTTCACTTCAACTCCATCCCTTTGCCTGGGCAATCTGTTCCCTCCGTCCCCCAACCATCCATCCTAAATCCTTCAAACCACCCACTCTGTTAAAGGTTCCATGGGCTGGATACACCTCAGACATCTTTGCTTGGTTGCTAGGGAAATATAATGTTTTCCTTAGCTGTATCTAGGCATTGGAGTCCTTTGGAGAATCATCACTAGCTGCTATGGAGAGCAGGATGTGGTGAGTTGGCTGTTTTCCTCACCCCAGGACTCATGGAAGCAACTGGCCTGTACTTATGGACAGTCCAGGAGACAAAGAGGTAAGGAAGCATGGTTGAATGGTTAAGATACTAACCTGGGACTCGGGGGACCAAGATTCAATTCCCTACTCTGCCACGGACTTCCTACCTTGAGTAAATCACTTGGAGACATGCCCACTTCTGTCCACATTTTAAAAAGGATGTTAATAAATTGGAGAGGGTTCCCAAAAAAGCTGTGAGTGATTTGAGGTCTGGAAAAATCTGCCCTACTGTGATAGACTAAAAGGAGCTGAATTTATGTAGCTTAATGGAAAAGGTTAAGAGGTGACTAGAGTTTGGTCTGTAAGCACCTACATGGAGAAAAGATTTCTGATGGTAGCGTGCTCTTTTGCAGTCAAAAGAATGCCATGATACAAAGGGTGGAAGCTGAAGCCAGACAAATTCAGACTAGAAATAAGATACAAAATTTTTATACTGAGGGCAATTAACCATGGGAACAATTTATCTAGCACACGGTAAATACAGAGACAAGGTGGGTGAGGTAATATCTTATTGGACAAGTTTTGTTGGTGAGAAAGAGAGGGAGGCTTTTGAACTTACCCAGAGCTCTTCTTCAGGTCTGGGAAATTAATTGAAAGTGTCACTGCTATATACAAAGTTGAACAGATTGTATTGTTGTGACACTGAATATGTTTCCCAGACCTGAAGACGAGTTCAGTGTAAGCTTGAAAGCTTGTTCCTCTCACCAATAGAAGATGGTCCAATAAAAGATATTACCTCACCCACCTCTTCTCTTTAATAGCCTGAGACCAACACGGCTCCACCAACAACACGGCATATGGTAAACGCAGTCACTCTACAAGAACAGTACAGCACTCTTACCAAAAACTACAAGTGGCAGCTCATGCCAGACCTCTGCCAGTCTGTAGACAATGAATGGAGTTATGATGCCACCAATGTCACACATGGAAGAGCAGACAAGTACTCCTAGGTTCCTAGAAAATATATTTACATGAAAGGTTCCCCCATTATCTATTTGTTTAAAAAGGATTTTGCAGCTATTCACTGAATCATTTTTAGCAATGCATATAGAAACATACACAAGCTGTTCCTGTTAACAATACTAGGAGGGAGTTGTATCTAATCTGTTGCATATTGCAATGGAAATGTCTCCACCAGGATATAATGAAACCATAGTAAGCAGTAGGAGGATGCCCAGAGGAACCTAGGAATTGATATAGGTGCCAGGACTGGTCTGAGACCTGATCTTATTTAACAGCTTCATTAGTGATCTGGGAATAGGGGATAAATATCTTGTTAATGAAATTCACAGGTGATATAAATGGGTAAGAGTTGCAAACATCAGTGAGGAGATTAAAAATAGTAAAAAGGGACTTTAAAAAGTCTACCTCTTACTGTGCTAATAGGAACCAAGAGTAACGGGATACATTTAATAAATATAAAATATGGGTGAAACATCAAGCAAATCTTCCAGTCAGATGTACTAGGAAGTGCAAGTGTTTCTTAGGTGGTGAAGTGGAAGCCCCATCAATTTTGAGCTATAAATCTAGTCTGGATAAAGCACTAGACAAAGTACTATAATGAACAATGCTATATTGGCAAAGAGATGGACAAAAACATCCCATAGGTCTTCTGTTCTTAATTCTCTGATTCCTTCATTTACTCAGGACTTTTTGGTGGGGAGAGGAAAAGGGTGAGGCTGGAGGAGGAGTTGAAATGATTTGTGATGTATCACATTAGAAACCTGTCAAAGAAAGAAAGAAAAACCTGCCGAAGAAATAAACTTTAGTCTGTGGCTCTCCATCCTCCAGTGTAAGCTGAAGGAGAAGGAGGCTAGGGTAGACAACAGAAGCAGGGTCTCTTATGGCACCATAGGGTGCTAGCTGCAAGTTACCTAGGCTGCTGGTCACATCATTTGAAATTTATTTTTAGGTGTATTTTGTAAATACAAAATCACTTTGTTTGGGCACTACATGGCCAGCAGTTTCCTCTCCTGTATCAGTAACCTCCAGCCAGGCTGTTCTGGCAATCCCCAGTCCCCCAATCATTCTCTTCTTGCTTGCTTCCCCTAGATCTCTGATGCTGCAGCTTTTTCATTCTTCATTGACTGCCTCTTCTCCATCTTCTGGGGCCAGCCTTTCAGCATCACCACAGCTACAGCAGAGACAAGATATATCTTCTTCCAGGCCTGAATCAGTCTCAGAATCAGCCAGAGCCAAGACTGGTTCACTGTCCCTGATTTACATGCTAAATATTCATCGATATAGTGATGATTCTCAAATCCAGTCCTGTGTTTTCTAGTACCTGAAACAACTTTTACAGTGAAAGTTCTGCATCAAGCTCTGCTCCTGCAGGCCATGCAATGTATTTGGTGGGATAAAGGTGGCCCGTTGTACTGTTTAATTTTTAATGAAACTTCTGTTATTTGATAGACGCTCTTTTCTGTTTTTTCTAATGTGCAATCTATGGCTCTATCAGATCTCTGTGATACTCTTGCATCAGTAAATAGGGATACTTTGCACACTTAGCCAGCATCTTTTACACTGTATTAGCAGAAGACTGTGCACATACCTGAGAAATGTTGGGTACAATTCCGCATTTACAAGACAAACCATTTCATAGCACATGGTAATTCCCATTCTACCCAAGCAAGCTACAGTAATTTTTAGCCAATAGATATCTGGAAAGAAATCACATGTTAGAGTTAAAATGGTGGCTGCTTTCTTTTGATCATGTCATAAAACAGCATGAAAGGTTGCATTGATTAAATATTATACAGCATAGGAACTCCACAGTGGGCAGGTATGGATGGGTTCTCGTTTAACTGAATATCAGTTTATACTATCAATGCTTTAGAGCATTTTAGATTTGTCAATCATAAAGTAACTGACCCCACAGGAGTGTTGTGGGGTAAGATAAGTAGTGATCTCTTAGTTTCCCTATTTGTAAAATAAAAGCAGAGAGGTGCAGTAGCTTATTCAAGGGCCACATGCATACATCCAAAGTAGTGGCAGAGCTAGGCTTAGAACTCAGGATTCCCTAGCTCTAGCCACAAATGCAATGACTAGACTTCCCCCCCCTCCTTGTGTAAATCATGCAGTGTCTGATTACTGGTTTAAAAAGAGTTTGTTCTGTCAGCTCAGCTGAATTTTTGGACTAAATGTAAAAGTTCAGGGAAGATGTATAATGTATTAAATCTTAAGTGACTGGTGCTCCTGAGACCATGAATATAAAAGAGCATATTAAATCTCATAAAATCCTGGTGTGTGGCACTGGGATTGTCCATCATGTTAGGTTTGTACCAATTCTTTTGTGTGTTTATTGGTCATTTTTATCTTCACCAGTGTTTGGGGGGAAATACCTATAATTCCTATTGAATTGCAACAGTGATGTGGGCTATAAAAAAATATTTTTTCAGTTCTCCAGAACAAGAACACAGACAGAGAGTGTGCAACATGTCCCGCAAGGGCGACAGTGACATACACTAACAAAAGCTTGAGTAACTCACAGTCTGGGATGAAAGCTGTAATAAGGCAGGCGAACCCAGCCACCAGATTTGCTGCAGCCCAGGGATAGCGACGGCCAATGCGATCGATTGTGAGTATGAGTATGAGGGCGGCTGGGAATTCAACAAGAGCAGAATAGAAGAAATCCAGATAAATGTTCCCACCAGCAATCCCCATGTGCATGATGAGCCCCTGGTACAGAACAGAGCTTGTGAACCTAGGCAGAGAGCAAAGCCCATTTGAAGCCAAGTTTCCAAAGGGATACATTATTCAAGGAATTAAGATTCACTGCTAGTCAAGGGCCATGTGGGGAAAACACATCCAAAGTAATTAAGGGGTGTCTAGTGCTTTGAAATAAGAATGGTGTTACCCTCCCTTACCAAGTGTACATCAAAATAAGTGTGTGTTTCCTTATCTGAGGTGTTCTGACCAGGTCTAGAAATGAAGGGCTCAATTTTTCCCCATCTTCCTCTTCAGGGTTGAGACTCTAGGAAAAAACCAGAGGGACATTAAAAAAGAATTAGGGCGTGAGGTCTGGAGAGTTCTGCTTTGTTTTTTCTCACTGGATCAACATAAAAATCATAGTTGTTGGAATTTTTCATTTACCAATTAAGAGTCTGTCTGCAAAGTAACCAAAAACTGAGGGGAAGAGTGGACACTTTTCAACAGCCCACCCTTCCCGTCCCCCATTTCCCCTAGATGTCCGTCTGTCTGTACCAAAGCCACTTCTTTAAATGAAGCAACATTTCTTTTTAAAAACAAAAGATGCTTTGGAATTTTAAGTCAGATGTGATCTGGCGGGTTGAATATTTTTTTAATACTTCATAAGAGGAAGAACTCATTTTGGCTATTGGAATATTTACGTGAGCCTCCGTTCATATGAGTATGTTGTCTTAATATCCTAGGCTCTCATAAAAGAAATCCACTTTTCAGATTTGCATCACTTTGGCTTGTCAGTTTGCTCCCTGTTTTGGATTCAGAACAATCCTAAACATATAGTATTGTTTGCATGTAATTACATACCCAGGAAAAAAACACATGATCACCTGTAATGAGGGAGGCAGCTTTTTCCCATTTCCCTTGGCAATACGATTAATAATTTTCATGGCTTTGTCATTTTTCTGTTGAGCAATCAGCCACCTGGGTGACTCTGGCAGACACCTGCAACACAATCAACCAGGCACAGGTATGTGGAAACAAAATATATGTCACTGTAGCACTGTATTTAAACTAAATTGAGTTTCTGTTGATAGGATGTTAAGTGGTACAGAACACCTGCAGCTGAAGCTGTGGGGACTGAGGATGCTTATCTACTCTCAGGTTTGTCGTTTCATAGCTTCCAAGGCCAGAAGGGACCATTGTGATCATCTACTCTGTCCTCCTGCATAACACAGGCCATAGAATTTCCACAAAATAATTCCTAGAGCATATCTTTTAGAAAAACATCCAATCTTGATTGAAAAATTGCTAATGATGGAGAATCTCCCACAGACCTTCGTAAATTTGTTCCAATGGTTAATTATCCTCACTGTTAATTAAAAAAAAAAAAGTGCACCTCATTTCTAGTCTGAGTTTGTCTAGTTTCAACTTCCAACCATTGGATGTGTGTAGATTGAAGAGCCGATTATTTAATATTTGTTCCCATGTAGGTACTTATAAACTGTGATCAAGTCAACCTTTAACAAAGAGAAGGTTAAGCTAAATGGATATGAGCTCCATCAGCATAAGGCAGGTTTTCTAAATCTTTAATCATTCTTGTGGCTCTTCTCTGAACCCTCTCCAAATTTATCAACGTCCTTCTGAATTGTGGACACCAGAACTAGACACAGTATTCCAGCAGTGGTCACAGCAGTGCCAAATATTGGAGATAAAATAACCTTTCTGTTCTTACCCAAGATTCTCTGGTTTCTGATGACATGATTTGGCTTTTAGGGGGAAAAAAAGTTTGCTATATTTTGAAATAATGTGACAAAAATATTCTGCCCATAAACACTAGAATGCTTGCAGGTTTGTTGACATTTTTCAAAATTGTCATCTAAACTCTGTGCTGAATGCAACTTTGGAAGGTGTATATCTATTCTGCTCTTTAAAACCTCCAGTGATGAATATTCCACAACCTCCCTTGGAAGCTTATTCCAGTGCTTAAAAATAGTCAACAAAATGCTTGCAGGTTTGTTGTATTTATTTATTTATTGTTTACCCTTTTCAACCAATAGAATAATAGAAATGGAGGGCACTTGTCTTTAATGTCATCTAGTTGTGACAACTCTAATTTATTAAGGTTATCTTGTGCTCAAAACGATAGTGACCCCATCCAGCTTGATGTCATTGCCAATTTTATAAGTATACCTACTTCATCCATCTTGGAAGGCTCTTAAACTAAATGAGTAACTTTTGAAAAGTTACAAATCACCTTCCTGACCTTTTCCGCTGTTTAAAGACACCCATGTTTCAAACATTAAATATCCCAGCTGGTGATGGATTTAAAACAACACCCTTGAACTCTGTGCATAGGATAATAGTGGGTGATGGGGAGTTCAAGCCCAAATGTGCTGATGAACTTTGCAGTTGGCCCCTAGTTCTCTAATGAATCAAACTGGAGGCTCCAGATCTGAAAATACCCAAGTTTAGGAAGGACCTGGATTTGAATTTTCCCTCCATCTCTAAATAGTGGCCTAGTGGCTTCTTATTACCATTCTGGGGCTGAATGTACAGAAGAGGTGCTGGAGAGGCAGCACTCTTGCCATGGAGGATAGAATGGAAAAGAGTATCTTGCATTGTTAGGTAGCAAACCTCTTTGCTCATTAATAACAACACTGGGTGCTAGATTTCTTGACCATAATGTATTCATGATATGGTAGGTTTATTGTGTGGAATATTCTAAAATTTCAGGTTAGCTGTCTAGACAGATGAGAAGTAGAGCTAATGGAAAAATGGAATTTCCATCCTTGGGGGATTTCTGCTATTTCAACATTTCTTTTCGTCCTGAATCAGGAAGAAAAGTCAAAATATCAAAACTTTTTTTCAGAACAAGTTCCAAAAAATTTTAATTCAGAAGAGTTGAAATATTTTTGTTTTGAGTCAGGTTGACATTCATATCTATGTCTGCCTTAGCCCCTGTGATGCCTTATGGGAGTTGTAGGTTCTGGGTCCTTCATGCCCCCATTTCTCTATGGGTGATGCAGCCTGGTTGAACTACATCTGCCATGATGCAAGGTGATCTTTTCCTGTGACTAATTCTTATGGGACTCCCATGACATACTGCAGTGACTCAGCAGTGGACAGAGACCACCAAGGTTTTTTTGACTAGCCCTAACAATACACTAACCTTGTCAAACTGTAAACTCTCCACTTTGTACTTTTGCTCTTAGGTGAAATATAAATGTGCTTACCAGTAATAGAGCAAGAAGAAGAAGTTTGGCAGAGTAACAGTGAGTTGCAGCCATCTCCAGTGAGGAACCATGTAAGCAACAGCAGAGAGTACAAGGAGTCCAACAGTAAAGGCTACTTGGTAAATAACTCCTACTGTCCTCCTATAGCTTAAGCCAACAAATTCTGTGACTAAAAAGATAATACAAATCAAGGTAGAAAATAATCAGTGATAAATCAGTTTGAAGATTGGAGAACCTAGATCTCCTAATTTAAAACCATTTAAAATTTCATAGATTCTAGAATTTATGACCTTGTAAAATTTCTGTCATATATGAAATCCGTAAGAGCTCTTTAAACTGAGTTCTCTTCAACAATGTGAGTAACTTTCTATTTAAAAATCAAGTGGATTCTACAGATTCATGATGTTTCATAAACACACATACACAGACTTTTTGAAAAGTTTGGACGTCATCAGTAGTTATTTACTAAACCATAGTAAAGTTCTAACAGTGATTTTGATATCTAAATATTTACTTTTTTAAATGAGTACTGCTAAGTGAAAAGTGGCAGCAGATTTTTTTGGCGGGGAGGAGGTAGAGAACTTATAACTGATGTTTCTTGATAACATTATGTATGTAGTTTAATAGAAAAGAACAAAATGTTGTTGATGTATGGTTACATGGACTTGTATTGGAAGCTCTTCAGTATCATTACTGTGTGCATATTTCATTTTTTAGATTTCTTTTTCAGAAAGGCTTGATGGTAAGTTCACATTGGGAGATTACAGATGAAAGAAGAGTGTTGAGCGGGTTGGGTTCTGATGAAATATGCATTTCTTTGTACTTTGTGAATAACAGATGAAATCCTGGACCAGATAGCAAGTATGAAAAATCAAGACAGGGTGGGGAGTAATAGGTGCCTATATAAGAAAAAGCCCCAAATATTGGGACTGTCCCTATAAAATTTGGACATCTGGTCACCCTACCTGGCCCCATTGAAATGAAAGGGAGTTTTGCCATTGATATCAGAAGGGCTGGGATTTCACCCATTAACATGTTATGTGGGAAAGGGACGTATTTACCCATTCATTCCTTGCTTTGGTTTTCTACATGTGAAAAACAAGCACAATATTGTCACTTGACAATTGTCACTAGTTCTGGAAAAAAAGTTTTTGTATAAGGTGTGAAGTCACAGACCCACAAAAAGTCTGGGGAATAAACCCTTTAATTAGGACACGGCACTACTCGCTGCCTTTCGAGGGCAGCCCCACTCAGCCTGTATGGGCCTGTGTCCACGGCAACTGGGAGTGTGCCTCCAAGCCCAGGTAGGCAGACATGCTGGCTCCACTCGAGCTAGCGTTCTGAAAATAGCAGGGTGGGCATTACGAGATGGGAAGTGACACAGACGAGGCGGCGCCCAAATAGTAGCCCACCCAACCCCTTCAGTCCATACTTAGGTGGCTAGTCTGTGCTGCAGTGTCCACAAGGCGATTTTTGGTGAGCTAGTTCAAGCAGAGCTAGTGCATTGCTCTTCCTGGGTTTGGGCCAGTCACTCACAGCTGCAGTGCAGGCATCCCCTTACAGTTGACCTGGCCTTTGGCAGCGTTTTCTATTAATCCATATCCCTCTGTGGTTATTTATTTGAACATCTGTTTGTCGATGTGGGAATGTTCAGTGTTTTCTAAAGCCGTCTCATGCCGATATATGGGGTTTTTTCAAAGACGTAGGGAAGAATGCAAAGTTTATAAATCTGATATTGTCTTCTCTGGAAAGCAAATGTGATTTTTGAGCCTAGAACTGCAGTTTGTCAATGAATAAAATGAGCTTCGTTTTCCTAGGAGTTACCCACTGAGCTAATAATTCCTTACATTCAACTGTACTAGAACAAATCTGCTCAGCCCTGCTTCCACACCAGTGGCTTTATATCAAGAAGTGGTAATTGCAATCTGTCTTACTCAGGATGTAGCCTGTTAACCAGCCCCCCTTGCTGACGAGTCCTTGTATGAAACGATAGATCAGCATCCACGTGTAGCTTGGTGCAAAGGCCATGAGAATGCCAGAGATGGAATTGACAAAGATTGTAATTAACAGGCATAATTTACGACCAAACCTGCAGAGAAAGAAATGGATCTGTGACCATTATATGCATGACATCTTGCAAAGCATAACTGAAGAGCAAATTTTCATGTGGCTGAGTCATGCTGGTTGCAAAGCAATACTTCTTGTATTCATTCTATTGAAAGATTTGTTGTTTTCTTCTCCCAGGTTTTGTTCAGAGCAGCTTCTCATGTACATACAGTTTAACATTGCATTGTAACACCTAGAGTCCTCGTCTAAAGAGAGAATTGTCGATAGAATTAATTTTGCTAGGGAAGGAATGCTGAGAAATGCTTGTCTGACCTATTCCTGCGGCACCCACAACTGTTTTGGTTAATTTCCCACTCATTTTCTACAGTGCCCCCTCCTGTGCCCAGATAGGTGCATGATAATCGAGTGGAGAAAGCCGAGCCGCTATTGTGCATTTTTACATATTCTCACATTTCAAGTTGTGTGATGTATAGCAGAGGGCCCATAACCAGTGGCCAGCTGTTTCCCTGAGTTGCACAGAGGAAGCAAGAGTTTTGTGGAAGTGATGGCTCTTGTCTGGGTATTTTAAAAGGCGGAATATACGTGAAGCAATCATTGTGTAACCCAGCTGGATTCACAGCTGTATTCAGCTTCTGTTGGTCTCTGCAGGGTGAGCAAATGTCCTGGAGCCAGTTGTGACAAACTATCCTGGGGCTGGTTTGTCTGTTGGGGCCTAGGGGCTATTCTAATTTACACTGGCTGGCTATGGCCTCCAATGATCCAGCTGTCAATTGGGCATGGCCAGAGCACAGAATGCTCCAGCTATGCTCCCCCTCACCCACAACTTCCCTCTACACTGAGAGCTGCAGTGAGGGGAGTTTTGCAGAAGACCCAGCTATTCCAGCTCTATGCCTGCTGGGGATTCCCCTCCTCCCCTCCCCCGCACCCCACAGAAAAACCTCTGCCTGGGGAATTCTGGCCAGTTTCAACTCTTTGTACCTGTGGAGTGGCCTGAAGGTATTGGTGACAGCTAGAGACTCTGTACTTAGATGTCCTTTTTTGTAATATCACTTTTTCCCCTGCTTTTAATGAGGGCAGGAACTGCCTTGTGGTGCCCACCACCAAGATTTTCCCTTTACAATTATCTTGGTGAGTTCTTGCAGACTCCTTTCACCCATGTGTTTGCCGTGAACGCTTACTGACCTGGCTAATGGGCTTTGGAAACTTCCTGTAATGGCTGTCTGATCTACTCTACGTTGATCTCTAGTTCTGCTTTTGGGCTACAACAGTTTCTCCATGGATCTGGTTCAAATCAATTATCCTAAGTTTGGACTTATTTGGGTCATTTCCCAGCAACAGAGCTCAGATATTTCACAGTGGGCCTGCAGTTGTCTCTCCATTGGTGTCCTAATGGCTCCACTGATTTTCAAAAGCAAATGTTTCCAAAAGAAACAGACTTGTTACAATGTGGGAAAGATGTTTTGGTTTGGTTTAGTGGAGAATTATTTATTTAGTTATTTGATTTAAAAATGCACCATCAGGCAAAACTCTGCATCCCTGTACAGTACATGTACACTAACAAAAAGAGCACAGTGGCAAATGACTGCCAAAGTAAAATTCCTCTTTCCCCTGAATAACATCAGCAGTTCAGGTCACTCAGATGCCCCCTTCCATCAAAGCCCGAGTAAGCAAGTCATTTTGAACTATGTCCTATGGGTCAGCCCACAGGGCTTTGCATTACCCACAAGAAATGCCAAAATCAAGGTCTGTCGCCTGAGAATGCCCTCATTAAAATGGGACTACTTTAACATGCACTAAGGAACTTTTAGTGTGCATCCGCAGCGTCCACAGCCAGTTAGTGTGCAAGGTGCTGGTGCACACTGAAATGTACACCTCCTGGTACAGACTGAAGCACAATGCAGACAAACTCTAAAAATGAGATGGAAGCAGAATTCCTTCCTGTTTTCTTCATTTATTTATTTTATACAGTTAAAAATAGCAATAAAGCTCTCCGGGTTGAGCATTTCCATGTGTAAAGATTGGATGTGGGGGTATGGGTTTCTATTGCTTCAGCTAGTTGATTGCTCCCAAGAAATGCCATCCCTAACTGCTGTCGTGGCTCACAGTGCGGTTCTACTCTGGAAAGTGACTATAGAAGAACGGCCCCCTCTTGTTTGACAAATCTGCTCCTTATGTGTTTCCAGTGTCATAGCTGCCAAGCTTACTACAGTGACTACAAAAGATTTTACTGGTTTTTGATCCCACTAATCATGCATCACCATCCCAGCACTCCTTATGGGAGGGTGAACTGGGTTCTTTCTGGCTCACACATCATTCACAGAATTGTCAACTGGGGCTAGATAGTTGCTGCTCCAGATCCATACACGTAGGATACCCTCCCAGTGCAGATCTGCCTGTCTGCACTTAAGGCGAGTGAGCAACTGCTTCTGCAGCACTGTCTACCCTGGCCCCAGGGAAGGGGCATCACATGACAGAGGAGCTGCACATGCTGGAGGATGGGAAAAGGGGTTATGAAGAGATGCGCTATGCATTCAGTGCCTCTGTGGGAAACAGTAGGGAAAGCTTAGAGTTGTACTAACACCTGCAGGGTCCCCTCTAGACTGTAGAATCTGCCTAAAGGAGAATGGTAGAGTTGAGGGAGAGGGATTCAAGGAAAGCTCCGGGCAAGTGAAGACCTTGGCAATGAGGTCCCAGTGTAGTTGAACTCGTGATGTGGCAGGAGGGAGAACAGGGAAGCAGGGGTAGGGACACAGGGCATCTGTGTTGATGGTTCAGTGCCCTTAGTGCTTCCACAGATCCTGGGGATGCAGGAGAAAAATCCCTTCCCTCCATGACAGAAAGATCTGAGGAGCTTTTCAGAGTTTTCCTCCCCTTGGCAACTGCCTGCTGGATTTTTTCATGTGAGGCCATGTTTTGTCTCTAAATTGCAATCACAATGTGTAATTTACTGATGCAGAAAGAACCTAGCCTGGCCCTCAGAGCCCAGGTCAGGTTTGCAGGGCTGGTAGTTAGAAAAATCATCTCTTTTCTTGCAAATGAGCAAATTTGATATGGTGTCGATGGCAACTGTAAACATGGAAACTGTTGATGACATAAAAACAGCCATACTGGGTCAGACAAATGGTCCATGTAGCCCAGTATCTGGTCTTCCAACAGTGACCAGCACCAGAGCTACAGGGGAAGTGTACAGAAGAAGGCGTTATAGTGATCCACCCCCTCTCTTCTGCTCCTGGATTCTGGGATCTGACATTTTTATGGATTCACATATCAGAACTATATATTTTAGCCACCAGAAACTACTCCATTCTAAGTGACTGTGTGATCTTTTGAATTAGTTTTTCAGTGTGTTCATTTGCTCCTTCATTCATACATGTTGTTCAAAAATATGAATATTAAATACCCAAAGTGAATGTTTCATTCCACACGTACCTGTCTGCTATGTAGCCGATGCTTATGGAGCCAATAAAAAATCCAGCGTTCACACAAGACTGAAAGAGATCCAGCTTCCAGGAGTCCTCACACACCAGGTTAAACTGCAGGAGCACATCAGCGTTAGAAGAGGGAGAAATTCACTCCTTAACAATAGACATGGCCCAGCCATTTTGGAGGCATGAACCCAATGCAAAAAAGGAATTTAGGAAAATTTTCCAGAAACAAAATGACCTAATTATTTTAACTGTCATAGCTGAAATACAGTTTGCCTCAATTTACAGAAAAATCCTACCCTCGTTACAGGCAAGGCCCGAGCAGGGACATGTGCATATTGGAGATGAATGCATGGCTGTGCAGAAAGTGTCCATGGGAGGGCTTCAGCATCCTTGACCTGGGACGCTGTTCCTAGAAGGAGATGTGCTGGGAAGCAATGGAGTCCACCTCCATTCCGAGACGACGGGGAAGAGTATCTTTGCACATGTCACCATCCTAGTGAGGAGGGCTTTAAACTAGGTTCAAAGGGAATAGGTGACAAAAACCTACAGGTAAGTATAAAAAGGCAACCTTAACAGAGGGCTAGCTGTTTGGAGGGGACATGGAGAGTTAAAATAGAGCAATAAGAGAGAAATCAGTGGGGGAAATTTGCTCAACATCTTAGATATCTAAACCTAAGTGCAAAGAGCATGGGGAATAAACAGGAAGAAATGGAAATATTAGTACATAAACTAGATTATGACAATTGACATCACAAAGCTGGGTGTAGCCTGATATAACTTGTTGTGGAAGTTCAGAAAAGGAAAAAGGGAGGAGGTATTGCATTTATACATCAAGAATATATTCATTTGTTCTGAAATCCAGAAGGAAGTGAGAAACAGACCAGTTGAAAACCTCTGGGTAAAGATAAAAAGGAAAAAAATTGGGGTGATGTCATGGTAGGGGTCTACTATAGATCACCATATCAGGAAAAGGAGGTGGATGAGGTATTTCTAGACCAAACAGAAATATCCAAACCACAAGACCTGGCAGTAATGGGGGACTTTAATTATGTAGATATCTACTGGAAAAGTCATATGGCAAAATTTTGGATAAGTTCTTGAAATGTGTTGGGGACAACTTTCGGTTTCAGAAACTGAGGATGTAACCAGCAAGATACTCAGAATCAAATCTAAAATGGCTAACAGGGAGAATTGTTTGTGAATCTGAAGGTGGAAGTTAATTTGGGTGAAAGTGACTATGAAATTATAGATTTCATTATGCCAAGGAAAGGAAGGGCAGCAGAGTCTAACAAACTCAGAGAACTGGTAGGTAAAGTCTCATGGAAAAAAAACCTAAGGGAGAGAGGAGTTTAGGAGAGCTGGCAGTTTCTCGAGGAGACAATATTAAAGGCACAACTGCAGTGCAATCTATCCTGATGTAAAGGAAAGATTGGAATAAAAGTAAGAGGTCAATCTGGCTTCATCAGGAGCTCTTTAGTGACCTGAAAATCAAAAAGGAATCTTACAAAAAGTGGAAATGTGTGAATTTCTAAGACGTATAAAAGAATAGCACAAACATTTTGGGACAAAATCAGAACAAAGTGACTTACTCCTAGTAAGGGACATAAAAGGAAATAAGAAAGATTTTAGACAAATGTCTAAAGACGACATTATGAGCAAGAGAAAGCCAAAGGAAAGTGTAGATGCTCTACTTAACAGGGAAGGAGAACTAATAACTGATGGCATCAAGAAAGAGGAGCTGTTTAATGTCTGTTTTGCTTCAGTCTTCACTAAAAAGATTAATGGTGACAACACAATTATTCAACACAATTAATATTAACCATGTGGAGAAAGAATGCAATCCAGAATAGGAAAAGGATAGGCTAAAGATTATTTAGATAAGTTAGATGTATTCAAGTCAGCAGTGCCTGATGAAATTCATCCTAGGGTAATTCAGGCACTAGCTGAAGCAATCTCAAAACCATTAGCAATTATATTTGAGAACTCATGGAGGATAGATGATGTCTCAGAGGACTGGAGAAGGGCAAACATAGTACCTATCTTCAAAAAAGGGGAACAAAGAGGATGTGGGGAATTATAGACCAATCAGCCTGACTTTGATCCCTGGAAAGATACTGGAACAAATTATTAAACTATCAATTTGTAAGCGCCTAGAGGATAATAAGGTTATAAGGAATAGCCAGAATGGGTTTTTCAAGAACAAATTATGCCATACCAACCTAATTTCCTTCCAGGGTTACTGGCCTAGTGGATAGGGGGGAAGTAGTAATGTGCTACATCTTGGTTTTATTAAGGCTTTTGACAGTTCCACAAGCAAACTAGGGAAATGTGGTCTAGATGGACTTATTGTCAGGTCTGTGCGCAACTGGTTGAAAGACCATATTCAAAGAGTAGTTGTCAATGGTTGGCTGTCAAACTGGGAAGGTGTATCTAGTGGGGTTCAGAATGGGTCAGTCAAGGATCCAGTACAATTCAATATTTTCATTAATGACTTGCATAATGAAATAGAGTATGCTTATAAAATTTGCAAATGACACCAAGCTGCAAGGGGTTTGCAAGTACTTTGGAGGACAGGATTAAAATTCAAAACCACTTTGATAAATTAAAGAATTGGTTGGAAATCAACAAGATGAAATTCAATAAAGACAAATGCAAAGTACGTCACTTAAGTACTCGAATACACAACTACAAAATAAGGAATAACTGACTAGCTGGCAGTATTGCTGAAAAGGATCTGTAGGTTATAGCGGATCATAAATTGACTATGAGTCAACAATGTGATGCAGTTGTGAAAAAGGCTAATATCTTTCCGGGGTGTATTAACAAGTTTTGCATGTAAGACACCAGAGATAACTGTCTTACTCTACTCCATGTGGTGGAGGCCTCAGCGTGAGTACTGTGTCCAATTCTCTGCATCAAATTTTAAGAAAAATGTGGGTAAATTGGAGAGTGTCCAGAGGAGAGCTACAAAAACGATAAAATGTTTAGAAAATCTGACCTAAGAGGAAAAGTTTAAAAAAAAACCAAAAAAACCCCAAACAACTGGTTATGTTTAGTCTTGAGAAAAGAAAACTGAGTGGAGGTAGGACCTGATAATAGTCTTCGAATATGTTACTGGCTGTTAAAGAATAATTGAAACAATCCTCTTTGTGTGTCCACTGGAGGTGCACAGGAAGTAATGGGCTTAATTTGCAGCAAGGGAGATTTAGGTTAGATATTTGGAAAAGCTTTCTCACTATAAGGGTAGTTAAGCTCTGCAATAGGTTTCCAAAGGAGGTTGTGGAATCCCCATTGTTGGAGGTTTTTAAGAACAAATGAGACAAACACCTGTCAGGGATGGTCTAGGTTTACTTGGTTCTGCCTCAGCACAGGGGGTTGGACTTGGTGACTTCTCAAGGTCCTTCCCAGCCCTACATTTCTATGACTTCTCTTATTTCTTTGAATATCACATAATTACTTCCCAGGGGCGATGCTGTAGGGGGAAAGGGGAGGGCATCTTAAGAAAACTAATCTGCCTGTAATTTTGGATAAATTTGGAAAAACGTCTGACTCTCTATCAGTTTTTATCTTGCCAAAACTCCAGACTCTTGTCATTTGTTCACCGCAACTTCTTATCTGGCAACGTGAAACGGTGTGAGTACTGTGTGATGCTGTAGAGCCGTCACTCAGCTTCATTCTAGTCTCTGT
This sequence comes from Emydura macquarii macquarii, assembly GCF_026122565.2. NCBI lineage: Eukaryota > Metazoa > Chordata > Testudines > Chelidae > Emydura > Emydura macquarii. The sequence goes on from NW_027131696.1 coordinate 178,074, forward strand.
GTAGTGACTTTGTATGGAGGAAGTGTCCATCTGGCCTGGCTTGGATTTAGGACTACATTACATTTTTCTGGCTATCGGTGGTATCATCCTGATGCCTTTCTTTGGTTTAGATTGTCTTGTAGGGCTAGGCAGTGACGGGGGGGGGGGGGGTGTGTGTGTGTGTTGCACTGGCTGCTGGATGTTAGGAAGCTTGCCACAAGCCTTTTTCAGCAGCAAGTCAAGAGGAGGACACTTTAAAACTCTGAGCTCCTGAACTGGGCTTTAACCCAGTGGCTGTGAAGAGAATGTCAGTGAGGGCATCCATGGGCCACTGGCTATGGGTTCATATTTGTTGCTTAATAGACTCTTTAGGTGTGATGCAATGGGCCCTGCCAGAGAGAAGCTGAGCAAGCTGCTTTCCAACTCCTCATTAGCACTGGCCCAAAGCCCAGCAGCAGAGTTTACTTCACTTTTATTCACAGCAAACATATACTTGGTAATTCTGCTGTGATATACTGAGCATCGGACACCGGGTGCCTGCTCAGCCCACAGCAGTGAGCCTCCCAGCCTGGGTCCACAGACTTGGGCTAGTGGGGTTCGCCTCAGTGCCCTAGAAATAGCTGTGTGTAGACAGAGCCTTGAAGTCATGGCTCAGGCTGGAGCTCAGGCTCTGAAATCCACCCCCACTTCCCTTGGCCTCAGAGTCCAATCTCAGTCTAAGCCACAACTTCAAAATGTAGTCTATACAGCTGTTTTTAGAGCACTAGGATGAGACCCTGGTCTATTGACCTTGGTTGGAAGGCTTGCTGCTGTGGGATGTGTAGACATACTCACAGGGATTTCCATCCTGGAATACATCAGTGGTCTCGCTAGGCTGATAAGCTGTATCCAGCCTTGGCCAATGCCAGATGCTTCAAAAGAAGGTGAAAGCTCTGAATGTTTAATACTGTATTACGGGCACAATTTTACTCTCCCTGAAGTCAATGGAAAAACAGGGGAAGGACCAGGTAGGGAACTCCCCATCCTTAGAACCCTTAGCCCATATATCTTATCCTAGCTAATGTAAGAGCAGATACTCTTCTTGCCCATGTCCAACCTTTTCTTAAATTCCTATGCTATTTGCCTCGATAATGACTCATGGCCATGAGTTCCACAGATTCCACTTTACTCAATGCTTAACTCATTTCCTTTTATTTACGTGTTGGTGTTTAATTGAATAGTATTTTCTCATATTCTCATTTTAAGGGCAGAGACAAAGTATGCACCCAGACTTCTCACCATTCCCCACTGCTTTATGTTATCCATTGCCTCTGATTTTTCTCCTCTCCTTTCCAAATTAAATCACTGTAATCTCTTTAGCCTTTCTCCTTGTGACAGATACCCGCACCACATGCTCCGAGTCATTCCTGTGGCCTTTCTCTCGATCTTTGTCTCTTTCAAGCGAAGATTACCTAGAGGGAATGCAGCATCAATTGTATCTCACTGTGTAGACTGGCATTACAATAGTATGTGGACTATTCTTAGTCTCCTCCTTCATACTGTTTGATGATTTGCTTTTTGGAGTTCACAGCACAAATTCAACTCTCAGCATATGCCTTCAAAGTATTTGTCTACATTAATAGTAACAATATCTAGTTCTTATTCAGCATTGTTCATCAGCAGATCTCAAAGAGCTTTATAAAGGAGGTAAAGTATCATCCTCCATTTTACAGATGGGGAAACTTACAGATGGTCTTGCCCTCCTCTCCTCAGACACAAGTGAGAATAAAAGGGAACTATGGATGCAGATGAAATCAAACGTGGATTCAGAATGCAGAGCACCTGACTTGACTGTTGTAGTTACTGCAGTGGCTGACTGTTCCTCCTCTTCCCCCGCCTTATGCAGAGCTTTGGTCCAGTGGATCCTTGCCATTTGTGTATCCAAAGGCCTCCCATAACACCCATTCTATGCTTCCATGGTGAGGGGCTGCTGCTGCTGTGAAGTATAACCCCACACTGCATAAGACAATATCAAGTCCCCTTTCTGTACTCCCAACCCTCACTCGGTGGAACTGTGGCATTGCTATGCACTTTGTCTTTGGCCCATCTTGGCCATGGCCAAGGCTGAATATGGCCTTACTTAGTGGCCTACTAACCATAGAAGAATGCAATTTTGATCAGAATCACTTTGCGGAAGTTTAGATGAAGTGGGATTTGAGTCCACCACTAACAATAACTGACAGTAAGATGAAAAAAATGACTGTGACATATTGAAGAGATCCATAATTTTTAAGACCGGAGGGGATCATTATGATGATCTAGTCTGATCTTCTGCATAATACAGGCCATAGAACTTCACCCAATAATTCCAGCATCAAGACTAGTAATGTCATTTAACTAGCGTCTGTGTCTTTTAGAGAGGCATCCAATCTTGATTTGAAGATTCCAAGTCATAGAGAATCCATCACATCTGATCTATAACCTTCAAATTGGTTGTATATTCTAAAATAGCAAAAATATAACAAAAGCACCACATTTAAAGCGGGGAAATTTTGTGTAGTTAATTTTATAGCACACACAAGAATATTGTTTTAAAGTTATAGATGAGGAAGGCAGTCTCAATGCTTAGGGTATTATCTTAGAACTTTTGGGACCTGGATTCAATTCCCTATTTTGCCACAGACTTCCTGTGTGATCTTGGGAAGTCACTTGGTCTTTCTGTGCCTCAGTTCCCGCATCTGTAAAATGGGGATAATAGCACTTCCCTGCCTTACACGGGTGTTGTGAGGATAAATACATTAAAGATTGTGAGATATGCAGATACTCTTGTGGTGAGGGCCAGATAAGTACTTAAGTGCTTGTCTACATGGGGACACTCAAGAAAATTAATCCAAATTAACTAATGGTCTGAATGTAAAGTGGATTAGTGAAAAACTGCATTAAATTAATAGATTATTTTTAAAAGGGTCTTTTATATTGGTCAGCTGAAACAAATTTCAATTTCTTGTGTATTGTTTACCACCCAAAATCAATCTATACTAACATTTTTTTGCTTGATGGAAACTAAATTTTGTTTGAAAAGGGACATTGTTTCTAGTCATGCCATGCCCTCTACTATTCTTGTTGTTTTAAAATGTCACGTTGAAAATCAGATTCACTTATAACTAGAATATGGCCAGAGGATGAGTGCTTCAGTAACACTGACAATGCCTTTGACTATTCTAATTATCTTCTTTTCTAAGTTTTTTCTAACTTTGACGCTATTGTAGCAAAAAGTTCTGATTCATTGCCACTGTTCATACTGAAGAGAGCATGATTGGGGAAGGGATTTCCTTGCATTTGATGAACATTGCATCCCTATCTTTGGATACTGCTAAACTATCTTTTCCAGTGATGGCTTTTATCTCTGGTTTGTAGAATCTTCTGAAGAACATTTGTGTTGCTTTTGGAATACATTAGATTGCAGCAAATGGCTAGTTATGGTAGGTTAAAATTTTTCCTGGAGGCGAATACCCTGGGATTCTCTGTAAAAGGTCTTTATGGCTCCTTCCCTCGTACAAGTTGCTCTCTTTGGAAACTGCCCAAGGCACACGATCACTTATGGGCTTTATTCTCATTTTGAAGAATAGGGCAGGGCAGGTGTCTATATTAATTAGAGCCAGTTGAATTATCCATTGCAAATTAGTCATCTGAGAAATGTAACCTTTTTCTCTGTTTGCAGATATTTTTTGACTGATCCTGTTATCTGACTGTATTTGTTATATGTAAATATTTTCCAATTTGACCAAATTTTAATTATTTTAAAAACAGTTTGTCTTCACTGTGTCTTTGATGTTATTTTTCATGTGCCAGATCAATCAGCTCAATCACATGCAAGGTTGTTTTCAGTTTTTATTTTGTTTAAAATGTCCTGTGAATTTATTGATGACAAAAATCTAAAAATGGATGAAAATTGGTGCAAAAAATTAACTTGCAGCTTTCTGGTTAAATATCAGGGTAAATATCACTCTTTCCCTCTTCCTCCCCCTGCCCCTCCCTCCCCACCCTCGTTTATGGAAAAAAACCCTGCTTCCGTTCTGCCATGTAGTCAGATACAGTTTTTTGTTTTCACCTATTTTAGCATGAAAAGTAGTTGCTAACGTGTATTTGCTTTAAATGCTGGTAACTTTCCGGGCTATCTGTAAAGCTGACAATCTATAGGATTGATGTAGTATTGTTTCTGCCCCGATGGTGTGACTGAAACATTTAAACAAGAAAATAGCAAATGATGAAATGTACATAATCATTTGTACTTAAATTAATGAAACTTTCAGGATTTGTGAACATTTTTATGAATAAACTTCCAGCTCTCTGAGTACTCCTGAAAAACTAGTAATACGACCCTGCAAATAATAGCACAGTCAACTCACCATTTTTATCCACAAATATATTCATAGATCACGTTTTGTACACTTTAGCCAGGTCTAGTATCATCATTATTACCAGGAGTTATACTCGATCTATGCACATACTGAGCTCAGACTATTTGTTGGCATAAGTGTTTCCTCCTTTAGAACGTTATTATGTGTGATTTTTTTCAGTTTGCAAGTACATAGATATCCATGGGCTGTTGCTGCTTTAAGTTTCTTACCTCAGTCACGATTGATGATCCTGAAGAATCGTAAACCCAGCCATCTTGACAGGGGATGAGAGGGATACTGCTCCTGTTGCTATAACCGGTGAAGTTTTCTAAAGGGTTTGTGCAGCTGAGGCCCGTTGTGTTCCAGTCCACGTTGTATCTCCAGCACTGGCTAGAGAAAGACTCCTCATGTCCCCACTGCTCTGGAACGGTGTAATTCAGCTCCTCTTCCAGACTCCAGCCACATCTGCTGCTCAACTCAGCAACTCCAGGACTGAGGCAGCGGTGTTCAGGAGTGAACCCCAGGAAGACGACACCCACATAAATAGGGGTGAAGGTGGCAGACAGCAGGCACAAGAGGAAAAAGGCTCGCTTCTGGAACAGGTCAAATTCCCCAATATGCTCTAGAATGTCATCTAAGGTTGGCATTTTTGTGTATGGCAACTTACTTAAATTAACTAACCAGGCTGCTCTTCAGACCATTACTCTGTATTTAGTTGGCAGCAAAGCTGTTTAAATAACTGCAGGATACTTGACCAAAAGTCAAAGTAAAATAGTTAATTTACCTTGTAAATTGACAAACCATGCGTTGCAACCTTTATTTTTCAAGTGTTATTTCAAACCAAGCTTTGATTCTCATGTGATGCAAACTCTGATGTTGGTTGTTAGCTGGTTTTTTGTGTTACGGGTTTGGAAGATTATGCTTGGTGTTTTAAATAGCTTCTGTTGACTTGTTAGTGCATGATATAGGCTAGATAATTATTCCTTTGTAAAATAGTTTTCAGTTATCAGAGTCCATAAGCATTATAACACACATTGTGTTCTTCATTGTTCATACAGGGCCTGAGATTTGTATATCCTAAAGTATAAGGACCAGATTCTAACCCTTATATGCTGCTCTGGCAACATATACAGACCACAGAGAAGCTACAAAGGTCTGGATTTGTAAAGGTATTTAACTACCTAAAGATGCAGACAAACACTACTGGGATTTGCCAAAGCACCTAGGCACCTAAACATTTTTCCTAAATAATTCCTAGAAGGCATCTTTTAGAAAAACAGCCAGTCTTGATTTAAAAATTGTCAGTGATGGAAAATTGTCATGGCCCTTGGTAAATTAGTCCAATTGTTAATTACTATCATTAAAAATGTATCCCTTATTTCCAGTCTGAATTTGTTTAGGTTCAGATTCCAATCATTGGGTCACCTTATACCTTTCTCTGCTAGATTGAAGAGCCCATTATTAAATATTTGTTCCCAGTGTAGGTACTTATAAACTGTAATCATCACCCCTTAACCTTCTCTTTGTGAAGCTAAATAGATTGAGCTCCTTAAGTCTATCACTATAAGCTATGTTTTCTAATCCTTTAATCATTCTTGTGGCTCTTCTCTGACTCCTGTTAAATTTATAAACATCTTTCTTGAATTATGGGTACCAGAACTGGATACAGTATTCTAGCAGCAGTTACATCAGTGCCAAATACAGAAGTAAAATAACTTTTCTATTCCTACTTGAGATTCTGCCGTTTATGCATCCCAGGTTTGCATTAGCTCTTTTGGCCAAAGCATCACACTGGGAGCTCAAGTTCAATTGATTGTCCAGCACAGCCCCTAAATCTTTTTTGGAGTCACTGCTTCCCAGGATAGAATTCCCCCATTGTGTAAATACGGCCTACATTCTTTGTTTCCAGGTGTATATATTTGCATTTAGCAGTATTAAAAGGAATATTGTTTGCTTGTGCCCAGTTTACCAAACAGTCTAGATCTCTCTGAATCAGTGATCTGTCCTTTTCACTATTAACCACTCCCCCAAATTTTGGGTCATCTTTATCAGTGATTATTTTGTATTCTTCCAGGTCATTGATAAAGATGTTAAATAGCATACGGCCAAGAACTAATCCCTGTGGGACCCCAAAGAAAACAGACCTGCTTGATGACAATTCCCCATTTATGATTACATTTTAAGACCTATCAGTTAATCAGTTTTTAATCTATTTAATGTGCTATGTTAGTTATATATTGTTCTAGTTTTTTAATCAAAATGTTTTGCGGTACCAAGTCAAACGCCTTACAGAAGTGTAAGTGACTTGCATCAATGATATTATCTTTATCAACCAATTTTGTAATATAAAAAAGATACCCAATTAGTCTGACAGGATCTATTTTTTGTAAACCTATGCTGATTTGCATTAATTACATTACTCCTCTCTAATTCTTTATTTATTGAGTCCTGTATCAGTCTCTTCATTTTGTTGCCTGGGAAAGATATCAGACTGACAAGACTATAATTACCTGGCTCATCCCATTTAACTTTTTAAAAATTGGCACAACATTAGTTTTCTTTCAGTCTTCTGGAATTTCCCCAGTTCAAGAATTCTTGAAAATCAACATTTAAAAAAAAAAAAATCTAGTCCAATCCCCTGAATGCAGGAGACTGGACTAGATGGCCTCTCAAGGTCCCTTCCAGTCTTACAATTCTATGGTTCTATGATTAATGGTCTAGCAAGCTTCTCGGCCAGCTCTTCTAAAACTCATGGATACAAGTTATTTGGACCTGCTGATTTTAAAATGTTTAAGTTTAGTTAGCTTCTGTTTAATATCCTCCAGAGATACAAATGGAATGGAAAAAGTGTTAATGTTATCATCACCATATGATGAAACTGGCATCATTTCTCCCCTCCCAAATACAGAACAGAAATAATTATTAAAAACTTCTGCTTTTTCTGCATTATGATTGGTAAGTCTACTGTTTCCATCTAGTAATGGAGCAATACCATTGTCAGGATTCTATCTGTTTCTAATATTTTTTTAAAAAACTCCTTCTTACTGTCCTTAACTCTACTGGCCATAGATTTCTCCTTGTGTCCCTGGGTTTCCCTTATCTATTTTCTACAAATCTTAACTTCTGATTTATGTTCATTGCTAGTAGTTTCCCCTTTCTTCCATTTGTTGCATATTTTAAAAAATTTTTACAGCTGCCTTTACTTCCCTCTAAACCAGGTTGGTTTTTTAAGCAGTAGAGACTTCTTCCTCAGTTATGGGATGGCTTTTTAGGCATTTAGTATGATGTTCTTAAGTGATTCCCAATGATCATTCACATTTTTCTGATTTGAATTTAATTCCTCATTGTTGGCTACAATGCTTTCTGAGTTAGGAAACTGTCATTTTATAATGTTTAGAAATTCCAAGGATGTTTTAGATTTAGTTTTATAATGTTTAGAAATTCCAAGTAATGGTAACATGAGACCACTAGTATATGTCACTCAGATTGAAATCCTCCATGAGCACCATTTTTCCCCTCTAGATGTTATAGATAGGTGCATAAGGAGGTGGTCATCCTGTTCCCTACTGTTGTTTGGTGATCTGTAGCAGACACCAACTAGTACTTCATCTTGGGCTTTATTTGTTAGGACGTTGATCCATAAGCATTCAAGATCACTTTCTTCTGAGTTATACCATTTTTGAATTAGTGTCACTCCCCCTTTCTTTTTTCCCACTCAATCCTTCCAAAAGAGGTTATAATCATTAATTTTAACATTCCAATTGTGCGACTCATCCCACCAGATTTCAGTAACACTCACTAGATCAAATTTATGCTTGTAAATGAGCAATTCAAATTCCTTTTGCTTGTTACCCAGGCTCCTAGCATTGGTGTATAAACAACTGAAGAATTTCTTCTTTTCATGTCCTTTGGTTCCTTAATTTTGTTCTCAACATCTCAATTTTATGCTGAATGCTCATATCTTCCCTCGTTTTACCCTCCCCTTTTGCTATTAGTTTAACCCCCTCCTGACTACTCTGGCTGGCCTGTCCCCAATGAGATCGGTCCATCTTCTCCTGAGGTGGAGGCTATCCAAACTATACAGCCCCCTCTCCCCTAGAAGGTGGACCAAGGTTCCATGGAACCAAAGCACTCCACCACTTACCTACCCAGCGATTCATTGCTAGAATCTTCTGCCTTCTGTCTTCATTTGTTTATGTGACAGGAAGGATCTCAGAGAAGATTGCTTGGACATTCTTCTTCTTCAGCATGCTTTTGAGTTCCCTGAAGTCATCTATTATCTGCAAGATATCCCGTGACACAGTGTCATTAGTGCCAATATGAATCACTCCCAATTAATCCTTTCTCAAAGACTTCAGAAGCCTATCTACTATTAGAGTCACGTCTCGTGTCTTGGCTCAAGGAAGGCAGCACACTGTCCTGCTGTCCGCTTATCCCTTGCACAATGTTCCTTTGATTCTTCTGAGTATTGAAACTTCAGTAAGGATCATCTGTTTTCCTTGGGTGGTTGAAGAATTCTGGAGGTTTCAGAAGCTCCATCCATGTTATTTCTGTTCTGTATCCCAATTGATACCTTCATGGTAAACAACCACCTGGTCTGAACTAGATTTAATATGTGAGTACTGATGGGTGAATTTGAAAAGGTTTGATAAGATGTGGAGAAGCATCAAAAAGTTTTGATGACTGTTGGAATGGTTTTGACCTAGAAACTTTGGGCCAAATCATCTGCTGGCAAAGAATTGGAATATTTTGCCTGGAAATCTTCTGAGAGCAAGCTTTCTCACCAGATTTCTGAGTGCCTCTTCCTCTAGTCAAATGGAAGCATCACAAGATCAGTCTTTATAGCTAGTTTGGTGGGTCTGCTTTTCAATGGAATCAGTGATCTGCTTTATCTGAATACATGTCAGGAAAAAAGAAAATCAGTTACCTTTTCAAGCTTTGATATAAATCAAAATAAATGTAATTGTTGTTTTTAAAATAGTGCAGTGGAAATCAAAGGACACAATGGTGATGAGTTTGGTGTAATAGCATAGTAGATAAGTAAAACTTGATTTTTAAAAAGTTATTAAAATCAAACAAAGTGTGAATTAAAAATGTTTGCCATCCATGGAAACTGCCAGTGAGTCACCATTATAGGCACTATTTTGAAAGTAGCAATTTTTATCTGGCATAAGAAAAGATCAGGTCTTTTCCTATTCACAGTGAACTTTTTAACTATTTATAGCCTAGACTATTTCATATCAAAGGCAGAAGATGGGTGATGCCACCTGTAAGAGAGCGAGAGAAGATCTTAAGTGCATGTACTCTTCAGTAACTGTCAACCAGCAAATGTCCTTTTAAGTTTACACCTGTTACACTCTTATTTATATTTAAAGCCAATACTAAAACAAACCAAAATAAATGCAATAGCAGGGGCATAAATGCATCTTGGAAATTCATTCTACCCTCCTTTTCTCCCCTGGGTATGTCCCAGCATGACCCCATGCTGGGAAACTGCAAGTGGGGGAGCAATATAGGGCTGTTTCACTGTCCCTATGCCACAGGAGAATCATCCTTGTGCCAGGTGAATTCCCTAGTGGTAGATCAGCAGGGTTTATGGTCCCTATATACCGGCAGACTGTCCCATAAGAAAGCCCAGAATCTGGGCCTAAAAGATTCAACAGGCAGATTTGGAGTCACTTGAGGATCAGCTATTTGTTGAACATCTAGCCATAGACTCAAAAGCAGGGGTTAGAGGTAGAAAATGCTGTCATTTTAATCATTATAAAAATGACTAACTAATGTCTTACACACAATACCTTTCATTTCCTGCAGTGGTAGCCTGACCACTGACACCGATTAATGTTCTGGGAGTGACTCCAGTAACACGTTCTAACGTTTTGGCATGGCTAGTAAACAAATAGTTGTCCTGCCAGGATGGAAGGTGGTGAAAACTGTAAAATATCTGGAGCTACTGTGTAGTATGCAATTATTAGTGTTAATGATGTACCAAAGCACCACTACCAGTGAGCCACTGGCATTACCTCTCAGATATAGAACCATGCACACCTGTCCTTCAGGGAACCCAGGGGCATCCCCAAAAAGCTACATTGCGTTAGCCTTTGCCTAGTTTTCCTGTGAGTACTGGTTACCCATCCAGACCTGCGATTAGTCTGTTACAAAGACCTTCTGTGTGTCTGTTCTGGATGTCCCCTCTTCTGGTGGATGTGTGGTCTGACCCAGTGTGATTAGGCTCCCATCTGCCAGGTCTGTTCTGTCTCCTTGTGATGTAACTTGAACTTCAGCTGGGTTTTTTCAGTGCAGCTGTTGACCTATAGCTCAAGCCTGTCCCCTCCCCCTAGTGCAGCACAAGGTCTATGTTCCCTCTGATGCTTACTGAGGGGCTATAAGGAGAAGGTGAAAGAATCAGGAACACCCTTTTTAGTGGAGTGTTATATCTCTTACCAGAAGACCATGTTGCCCTACTGCAGTAGGTTAATTAAAGCAGCTGTCTGTTGAGACACTTTTACTGTGTATAATCAGTAATCGCTTTAGTTTATAGAAAGTAATGTATTATCACGCCTATTATGAAATATGTCAACGCTCCAAAAGCTGAGTTAAGTGCTCTTGTACTCTGAACTCCTGGGGCCTCAGATACAAATTTATAGTCTTTTTAAGGGATCTTCATTTAAGACTTAACTGAAATTAAAACTAACAACCTGCTCTAGAAAATTGCCTGTAGTTCACAATATAGAGCCACAGCAATAATAATAATAAATAATCAATAATGTTTTGTGCTCGAATAGTGGCACTTTTTATCCATAGATCTCGAAGCATTTTCTAAACGTGGGTGAGAATAGTGGTCCTCATTTTCCAAGAAAGGTAATCTGAGTAAAAGAGAACTTAAGTGACTTATCCAGTATCACAGATGGGAATAGAAACCAGGGGCTAGGTTCACAAAAGGACTGACACATCTAACCACCACAGGACAATGCACAAACTGGGGGCAGATAGGCCCTGCTCTGCCTAACTCACTTATGGGGCCTGATCTGGTAAGCATGCTGAGAACTCACCTACTGAAGTAGGCCCTTAATAAACAAGCTTACACAAAATGGCCTGGGGAGGTGGGGAGAAGGACCTTCCAACTTTTTATGCCAGTGATTAGAGTAGTCACTTGGGACATGGGAAACACCTGGTTCAAGTCCCCACTTGGAAGATGCTCTTCCACCGACATAGCTACTGCCACTCATTTAGGTGGTTTTATTATGTCGGTAGGAGAGCTCTTTCCCATTGACATAATGCAGCTACACAAGCACTTATGCTGGTAAAACTTATGTCGCTCAGGGGTGTGTTTTTTCACAATCCCGAGCGGCAAACTTTTTACTGGCATAAGTACTGGTGTAGACAGGGCCTCAGTCTGTCCAATCAAAGCTATTCCACTGTGGCTAAATAATTAAAAAAATCATTGGGCCAGAGAGCATACAAGTGACAACGAGACTGGTTCTGTAGCCTGGTGGTTAGCACACTAATGTGGGAGATCCAGGGTCCAGTCCCCTGATTTCAATGACTTTTTAAATTATTTATCCATAGCTGAAAAGCTTCAGCAGGAGAGAATGAGGGAGCCCCACATCAGAATAGCCCAGGTCAGTGACTAGTGCACTTAACTGAGAGGTGGCAGAGCCCCGTTCAAATCCCTTCTCTCCCTCCAGTGGATGCGGAAGTTGAGCCAAATGTCTCCCACATCTCAAGTGAGTACCCTAACCACTGGGCTAAAAGCTATAAGGGAGAGTGTCGTCATCGTCTTCTTGCCCCCGGGCTTCTTACTGAAACAGCGTAGATGCCTGACACCTACAGAGGGTTTGCAGCTGAGAATCCCAAATAGAGATGAGCACCTCCCTGCAGCGTGGACTTAGGCACCTATCTCTGAGAGAGGCAGGGCTTAGCATACACCCCCTTGGCTTGGCATCTCTGATCAGTTTTCTTAGGCAGCGCCCCACCTAGTGTGCTGGCTTTTGTGGATCCCATTTTGTGGATCCCATTTGCAGGCTGCTATCTCTCCTCATTCATTGCCTAGGAGCTGAACTCAGGCTTTGTGAATTCCAGTGATTTTCCACAAGCCTAAAAGTGAGATGATGCTCACAATTGTGACATCTAAATTCCTTTGTGAATCTAGTCATTGATCTCCTCTTATTGGGTCCCATGCCAGAACTCGCTTGATGGACAATACACCATTGTGGTTCGTCTAGTAATGTATTTCTTCAGTCAGATGAGTTAGTAATTATTTTGGTCTGATGCTGTTCCATATGCATAAAACTCTACTTTATCTTCATGCTTGCAAGTATATTGATACTGCTGACATCAATCATGGAGAATTCTGGGCCCAGGGTGGTCTGTTAAGACCTCATTCCACTCGTTTTATAAATTTGTTCTTTTATTGTCCACTCAATGTTTATTTACAGCACAATAAAGCATTTTATAGCAGGGCGGAAAACAGTAAGTTTTGCAGTGAGGTCACCTTCTCTTAATAAATGTTCATAAGAGAGTAAAGCATAACTCTGTAGGAGATTTTCCCCACCGCAAAATAAAAATAAAATAGTTAGTTAAAACTAAAGATCTGACTGAAAAAAACAAACCCTGGATCTGGACTAAAACTTGGATCTCGATTCAAATTGTGCAACTTGAGCTCACCTTGGTATTTAAACAATTAATGCACTGTAGCTTTGTGCAATCCAAGAATAGTAGTGCATAATTATAACGAGAACTTCAGTGCTGTAAAAGTCACAGTACACAGTCCCTGCTCTGAAGCGCTTACAGTTGAAACAAGACAGCCCTACAGTTGACAGGAACATACTGGGAAGCCTAGAGGAGGGAATAATTGGGACTTTAAAAAAATATAGCTTTTATTATTGACTAATAAACATTTCAATGTACCTTTAGTTGTATATTTATGAATATGTACTGTAATCGGTCTGTAATCGATATTGTAAGAGAAAAACCAAATGGGATATTAGAAAGAAGGGAAATTGGGTTAGTCTGAAGAAGGATCAGTAACATCCAAATGTTTGACTAACCGTTATTATCAAGGAGTGTTGATAATTAATTGTTGTGGGAAGAAGATAGTAAAAGAGATTTGCTATAATCAACTATTATTCTATAGTGTCATCAATGTTCTAGGTGCTCCACAGACAATACACAGAAGAAATGTCCTGGTCCAAAAGAGTGTGCAGTCTAAGAAGACCTCAATCCTGCAATTTCATATGCATGGACAGACTGCTATACCTGCTGCAGGGCCCACTGACTTCAATGGGAATCTGTGTGGGAGTAGCAGGTCACCCACCCAGGAGTAGTTACAGGGACCTAGATGATTGATTTGATAGGCAAGTGGGAGTATAATGAATACCAGGACATTGGGGGGCAAGATAGGCAATGGGGTGAAAATATGTTACATGGATCCTCAGTTTAGGCACATCTGCACCTTGATGGTTCAAATATATGTATTCATTTTTGACACCAGGGTAAAGATGCTCTTATTGCATAGGTGATGCTGCAGATGCTGGTCATTTTTGTATGGTATGAAAGAGAAGAGGATGGAGGCTTATTAAATAGACCCCAGGTATACTAAGAACAAGGGTCAATGCAGAAGAAGGAACAGAAATGTTAATGAGAGGAAGAGCCAGAAGGGCTATCAAGGCTGGCATTACTGGTAGAGCACAGAGGACTGGTGAGGGGAATGCAAAAAGACATGCTGTCCTTGCTTCAGGACGTACGCAAGTGCTGCTTACATTCATCCCTATTCAGCAACGCTGCTAAGCACATGGTGACATACTGGGGGAACAAGCCAGATTAGTGGGGAGCTGAGGCGCACCCCTGCACTGTAACCTGGGCTGCCCTTTACAATGTCTTCCTGCTGTAGTCTCCAACCTGGACTACTCTCAAACAGCCTCCAGCATGTAAGTCACTCCCATGCTATGCCTGTGTGCTGCAGTCAGACAGCCGCCCCTTGAATTTTGCCAGCGTTGGTTAGACTGCAGGGTGACCCCAACACACCCTCAGTCCCAGTTTGTCCCCCAGAAATGTATGTCCTGTATTGCCCAGCCTTTTCTTGGACAGTACAAATAGATTAGGTCTGTTATTCCTTGAAGGGAATAATATGCCAGTTTATTATTTTAAATAGAGTACCCAAACACTTCAATTTAAATACCCTGGGTTAGATCAAACTGTAAAACAAGTTTATTAACTACAAGGAGATTTTAAGTGAGGATATGTAAAAGTTAGAAATGGCTACAAGAAAAATAAAGAAAATGCTGCTGGGGCCTAATTTAACCAACTATATTAGATTCAGAGCAAATTTTTCTCGCCGCATGCTTTCAGCAGTCTTCCTGACCAGACTCTTCAGGTCAGGACCCCTCCCCCAGAATCCAACAGCTGTGTTGTAGTCAGAGCTTTGTGCCTGAGTTGTTTACATGGCCAAAAAGGATGCTAAAGCTGAGGTTTGCAGAGTTTAAAAATTCTGAGATTGATGAATTAAATATTTGGGTAAGTAAAAAGCGCAGTTTAGGTATCAGGGCATGTTTGTAACATTTAGAATAGTGATTAGTTTTCAGAATAGGGTTTTTAGATAAGGTTTATTAAATAAGAAAAATCCAGCAAGTAACAGTTAAAAATAGCAATTGCAAAGGGGGGGACACCCTCCTTACTCCTAGCCCCTCCCCTATCCATTTTGACGTTCTCACTCCTAACATAGCCCCTCCCCTACCTGGAACCTCTAGCTTATATAGAGAGGCCAGCTGTCAGCAGGCAGCGTGTAGAGAGCTGAAATCACTTGGAAGAAGAAGAGCTGAATCACAAGCTGGAAAAAACCTGTGGCTCAAGGACAAGACCTTCACGCTGTACCGAAAAACCATCTGAACAGCGGTGAGCATCATTGAAGCTAGGTTGTGCCTTAGGCTTTGGACAACCGGGTTAACTGAGTCCCTGCTCTGTGTCCAAAGCCAAGGTAATCCTTCTGTTAGGAAACCGCACAGGTGCCTTTTGGGCTTACAGACAACCGGGCTAACTGAGTCCCTGCTCTGTGTCTGAGCCTGAGGTAACTCTCTTAGCCATCTTTGGACAGAGCAGAAGAACCTTCCCTGATGAACAGTGGGATGTTTTAAAAGTTGTGCAAGTAAAGGCCACCTGAGTCTGCATGTCAATAAAGTTGGATGCTTGTGATCTGAGTGAGATTCTCCCTCTCTACCCATCCAGCAACTGCCTGACCTAGCACTTGCTGGATGATAGATTAAGGATTTTTAGTAATAATATATGTATAGAGTTACACTTATAAATGAAATAAATAGCAAGATCTTATTCAGAGGGGTAAGGCAATATGCCAGGTTTATTGTGAATACAGAGATTTCAAAAAAACAATTCCCCCCCTCTCCGCCCCGCTTCTCCCTCCCTCCCTCCCCACAGTTCTGCAGGAGGGATATAATTACCAGCCTCTGTGTTGCTTGAGCCGAGCCACTGGCCAGATGGATCAGGCATGAGGCTAGAGCCAGGCTCTGTTGGTCGCAACATGATGCTCCTTGGAGTTTGCAGAATGAACCCAATGTCCTCATTCTTTTCACCCCATCTTTACAGTAATCTATCCCCATTCAGGTCAACGGATTTCACCATGTCACACTGTCTCTGTATTTGATGTGATTATCAATTACTCCTGATGTTGCAAATATGACAACTTTCTGTTATCCTTCCGTTCCTGTTTCTTTGTCTTGTTCCTGTCCCTGGGTGTTAACTCCTCTGTGTTCCGGGGTTATATTGGTTGTAAAGGTGTTTTTAAACGAAGCATCTTCCCTCCCTCCTGCTGCCATGGAGATTTAGGGTTGCCGCCTCTCCATCTCCTTATTTTCTACAAAGTTAGACAGCATTCACTCCTCAATCACACAAACTAACTTTTTACCTCTAACAGAACATTCTCAAATTCACTAACTGGAATCACATACCCACCAAATACTATATTCTACAATTTTAGAAAGAAAACATGCCAGGGCAGCATTAATCATCAATATTGGTTCCACTGACATTCATTATCAGAGACCTAATTGCAATGGATGTTCCTTGATTTACACAACAAATGCATTCTTGATAGGCCTCAGACACTTACATGTTATAGCAAAAGGGCCTCAGGATGTTCCCAAATGAACATACATAAATTCTGAGGAACAATGCTCCAAGGTGTTACAGAAATGTTAAAGCAGGATGTTTCCCATGCATTTGTTAATATAATTACAGCCCTACAAGCCCAGGATGCTAGGATGTCTAAGTGACAGCAGAATAAATATCAGGATGTTAAGCTATCACTGCTGTTAGATTTCAGTGTATTAGGCCATCTCTATAGTGGAGATCTCAGATAGTGGTTTAGATTTTAGTTATCAAACTATTGCTCTTGGCCTGACATATGGCCTGGCCTACAGAGTGTTAAGTGTTAATGTATAAGATTAATTAATGTATATTATTGTTAGATTAATATAGTGTTAAGTATTATAGTATTAAGTTATAGTAATAGTATTATTTTTGTATCTTCTAATAGTTGCGTTCTTTTAAATGTTTATTTCTATATATTGAGTATATTGTTATAAGGTTACAAGTCATGCTTGATTTCTCTTTTTTTTTCTACTTAATGTAACCATTCACTTCTAAATAAATATATCTGTTTTCAAAGCATCACAGCTTGTGTATCCTATCTTGATCGGAGAGCTGTATCCATGTCTTTTCAAGGGAAGGCAGGTTGTCTTCCTGGAAATTCCAATAGGGCGGACCACCACACCAGCAGGTTTTTAGGGGTAACACCTTATTCTAAATTCTCCCAGTAACAAATTGGCTTCCCTAAAATCTTCTGGTAAAAGTGTTCTTTGTCTTTTCAGGCGCACAGAATGCGATGGGCAGGGAGAGAGAGGAGGATGTTTCGAGGTGTCTGCCCCGTCTTTTTATAGTCCTGTCTCAGCTTTGAGAAGCATTTCCAGCTGGGAGCAAGGTGACAGGAGGTGATGTGGAAGGAAACTCCATGCTGTTTCTTTGCTAAAATGTAGATTTTTGCCACTGCCCCTTTTCCTGCCAAAGAATGGACACTTAGTAATAATGGTCAATCAGCCTTGTTTACACATGGCTGAGGCATCAGCTTGCCCTTTATCTCTGAGGAACTGGTTTGGCCATTACCCAGATTTATCTGGAAAACATACTTTTAGTCATGATCTCAGCTTATGTTTATAACTTCACATGTCATGCTGCTACTTGCATTTTTCCATATTATTGATGAACAAATTATGAATTTTTAAATGTTACCTCACAAGGCATACCTTGTACAAACATTATTAAAAGAGCGTATAGGGTGTGAACACATGACTATATTCTGTCACAACATGCTTAACTTTGAGCATGTGCATAAATTATATTAAAGTCAGTGGCATTTAATCACATGCTTAAAGTTAATCTTATGCTTAAGCACTTCACTAAAAAAGGATGGTTTGGTGAATCAGGGTCTCTGTCAGAGATATTAGGGGCAAGTGTAGATTCTCCAAAGTCATATAAAAGGTTATTTAGCGTTATGGCACTTGGCGTTTTCACAGACACACATTCATGTGATAACTTAAAGAGATTTCACCTTGAATGTCTTTACTCAGATGATTCATACAAGTTCTTTTGGCTTCTAGGGTGAAGAATGATTTTTTGCACTTCTGCAGAAATAGGCTATGTTTTCACTGACAGTTGCAAATTTGACGCCGTCAGATCAACTTCTCTGGATCGACTGAGCAGTCAGTGAAGACCCGCTCAGTCAATCCAGAAATCAACATATTA
Source organism: Emydura macquarii macquarii (assembly GCF_026122565.2). Lineage (NCBI taxonomy): Eukaryota > Metazoa > Chordata > Testudines > Chelidae > Emydura > Emydura macquarii. The sequence goes on from NW_027131696.1 coordinate 196,244, forward strand.
AGACCACCTCCTCAAGTAGCTTAGGTGTTCCAGTCAGCGCAGTGCAGTGAAGACGGCACGCAGAAGAGAAGCAGAGAAGTCGACGGGAGTTAGGCAAGTTTTTTGCGTAGCTTGCGTAACTCCGGTCGACTGCCGCCGAATCTCAGAGGTAAGTGAAGACAAGCGCATAGTAATGCACCCAACTCTTTTTATCTTTTCATAAATCTTAAATTGTTTTTTATTTGCCGGGGGGGAGAACTTTGTTTAGCTGGCTCATAATCAGCAGCCCCTCATTTTTTTCCTCTAAATAAAAACAATTGTGAAGCAGATAAAGTCTGGCCTTGTGAGTAGTAACTAGTAATGAATCCCTGTGGCAAACTCAGAGAAAATCGGTCCATCCTCCAAGTTTCTTGTATGATTCTTCTGGACACAATAGAATTTGAAGAAACTGGTTCCATTAATTTATATTGGTGAGTACGATAATAGAAATAGTGCACCTGTGAGGAGACAAGCTTTTGTTTGAATGTGATTCAAGCTTCCATTGCAAAGGTTCATTGCATTACAAGACTGCAGCAGTGAGTCATTCAGAAGATCCCACAGTCAGTAAATTGATGTTCAAAGTTGTCTGGCAAAAATGATCTTTGAAGTGTGGGGGTGGGAACCTGAGCTCTCATTACTGAACTGTCTTTTATATGCCTGATCCAACTCTCATTAAAGTCCATTGAAGACTTGCAAAGATTTCAAAGGGAGTTGGGTCAGGCCTATTTCTTTTTGTTGTCACACTAACTTTATCCTGGGTCTTTGACACGCAGTGAAGAACACAGCTGCCTGCTGGGCCTTGGGCCTACTCTTATTCCTATTGAACTCAATGGGAGTTTTGCCAATGACTTCAAGCCCCCTGTGTTCTTTGCAACACACTAAGAAAAAACATCTGTGAACTTTTTGTGGCGTTTTGTCCTCACAGCTAAATTCTGTACACACTTGACAAGATGAATTGCTTGCTTGTACCCAAATCCAATTAGAATTTCCCTCTGCAGTTAGTTTAATTGGAAAGCTAGCATTAGGCCAATTTTTTTCCCTTCCAGTTGAAGGTTTGTTTTGAAAAGGTAATAAATATCAGGTGGTTGGGAAGGAACAAACTTTCAATGTTACCTTTGAACATTTATCTGTACTTGTTTTTGTTTGCTCCTTAATAGCACTACTTTTTCTTTTCAGTGATTTAAGTGTTTTTCCCACTCATCAACTGCCTTCCAACCTTTGTTTGCTCTCAGCAGCTTGTGTGGGTAGCATTGCCAATAGAAGAATTGTAACGCCGAAGTGTGAGGTTTTGTGTTTATAAACCTATGATGTTAAAGACGGGCGGGAAAAGACATTTTAAAGATGCTTAAAAATAATATATATATCACTCTGCATAACCATTTGAGTGATGAGCTTTGCTCTTTAAAGGGGGACTTGCATATTGGAGCGACCTTGAAATGAAAAAGAGCTGTATTTTGTAAGTATTTTTCAACATTCTCTTTACTACTATTATATCAGATATTTGTGTTGCAAGGAGGGCATTTTTTAAAGCCTATAGTAAAACCATTGAATTGGAGCCTACAAACCCATATCCCTATGAGAAGTCTCCATTGACTCTACTTGTGTGAATAAGGAATACTCACCTGGGATAGGGCTTGCAGGACTGGGGCCATAATCCTGTATTCATGTCTGTCACCACTGAGAGATTATGTCACAAAGCCACTTGAAACTTCAAGGGGAAAGAGATATTGAGGATGTAATCTTGGCAAGGACCTTGGGGTTATCACCCCAACTCTTATGAGAAGTGCCATGGGAACTTAAATATCAAATGGCCAGTACCTTAATTTTTGGTACAGTTCCATCATGATAGTTCAGGGAATGATGAAACAAGAGGGAAAAGATGGGCTTTACATTTGTTAAACAAAAATATACTGCTGTGGTAATTTTGGCCCAGATCCTGCAGACCCTTATCCCCATGCGTAGTTCTTACTCCCTTTAATCCCACTGAGTTCAATGGACAACTCAGGTGAGTAATAGTTTTTCAGGATTCTGTCTTTTAATTATCCAACCTGATGAGAACAATTTTGAAAATGTGGATAAAGTGAGTGGATTAGATTTTGTTCTGATATATTTGTACAGTCTCTCCGCACCCCATTTTTATACAGCACAGTGGGTCAAAGATCACCGCTGGCTTTTCATTGCAAAAACCCATGGAAGGGCATGAAAACGCCTCAATAATCATTTTCATGGAAGCCAGATGTATGTTGTGTGGCATATGAACCAAAAGCAAATGGCAAACATTTTCTGTCTGACTTCCTATGTTGTTATATAACCCATTATGACCTATTTTATTTTAGAATTGGTGAGAAGAAATTCCATCAAGTACAAAAGAGAGAATGTAGTGTCCCCAGTGTCTCGCTGTAGAGATTTTTTTACCTCCTTGAACTAGTCTCTTTGAAGTCTGAGTTTTTTAAATGGAAGAATCAGAGGTAAGCCTGGCTGATTGTAACAGCGTGAGTGGAGGAACCAGGCCTTTGTGCTTTGCACTGGTAAGATACCAATACAGAGCTGGCTAGTGATAGTCCATTCTCAAGGTGAGAGGCCCTGACAGAGTGAACGGATGGGAGTCTGGGCTGTGGGGCATAGGCAGTTAGTACTTCATGGACAAAAGTAAGGGCAGTTTGTTAAATAAATTAAATAAATGACTAAAATTGCTTAGTTCTTAATATAAGGGGACTAATAGCCCCTTACTGAAACTTAGTGGGTCTCTTGGGTTGGCCATCTCTCTGTATCAAAGGATAGGGGAAGGGTTGATGAAGAAGCAGGACCCTGAGACGGACAGCCCCCGGGGCCAGTGGGGAGAGGCCAATGCTCCAGGTCAGCCTGATAGACAGGGCGGACAGGCAAATGCGGGAGCCAGGTAGGCAGGGTGTGTGTGTCCCATCTTCCATGTGAGCTGGAGCTGCCCAGGCAGAGAGTGGGGCTGAGCTAAGGACAAAGCAATCAGTGGCTGGAAGGCCAGAGAAGCCCAGGGAGCTGAGCTGAGCAGACCCACAGCAGCAGAACCAGAGGGGCCTGAGAAGCAGCTGAGTTGAGCAGAGCCGTGCTGAAGCAGAGTGGAGCAGGAGCTGGGACTGGAGCCATCTGGATGTGGGAGACCAGAGAAGAAGCCCAGAAAGCCGAGCTGAGGCAGAGTGGACTGAAGCTGGGGCTGAAGCTGTCTGGAGCCGGGTGCGGTGAGCAGCTGGGGAGAGAGAAGGGGACCCCAGGCAGAGCTCAATGCAGGGCTCAGTGCAGGGAGATGCCACTAGCCAAGAGGCTGTGCAGGCCAGACTTGGAGGGGGCTTGTGAGCCCGACAGGGGGGCAGACACTGGGAAGAAGGGTTCTGCCATCTAAAGTCTGGGGGCGTGTGGCCACTGCCAGAGAGAGCAAGTGTCTGACCCTCTGCATCCCTGCAGCGCAGCCACAGCCTGGGCAGGAGGCCTGTGATGTGTGAGAAACAGACAGTGAATTACACCCTTACAGCCCCAGAGACGCTGTGTGTGGTTTCTCCATGCCTGAGAAGTGGCCTTAGGTGTTTTCCTGTAACCTTTCCCATCTTTTCTTTATTTTTTAATTGATTGCTGTTAAATAAATTGTATTTGCTTTGAACCATATGCATCAGTCACTGGCTCAGGGAAGTGTCCAGTTCAGAGACACTCCCCCCACAGAGTGGGGACATCCAAGCCCCTGCCCTAAGTGACCATGACAAGGTTGGGGAGTTGAGCCCCCCAGGGATCCTGGGCCCAGCCTTGTCGGGGTTACAAGGACCCTGTCGCACAGGAGAGTGGGAAGGGAGTTCTCGGTCAGGCAGGCCTCTGGGTAAAGGGAGTGGGAGCAAGGACTCAAATCCTTTTATTAACCAATTCCACCAGGGTAGTGTATGTGCCAGGAAAGTCTCCACAATAACGGGACCATTCTCCTGCTTACACTAAGTTAAAGATAAAAATAAAATCTAGCTCAGGTGAGTACCTTGTTGCAAGGGAAAAGACCAGTTTTAAATATGGAGCCCAGCCGTAGATGACTCAGTGTGGGGGCTACGTGTTTTACAGCACAGCCTTCAAGATAAATGAATACCTACCTGCCTTGTGCACAAGTGGTGTATGTACAGGTATGGGCAATCAGAGTGGGTGTCAACTTCCAGGGGTGCCAAATCAACTTTTTTTCCTCAGACATTGATGGGGAGTGGCAAAAACATATTCTGCCTTGGGTGACAAAACATCAAGGGCCAGCCCTGCCTGTGTTTACATTTGGTGCAAGCAGTTTGTGACTGTTTGAGCCCAATTACGGCATCCTTTGGCCAAAGTTGCAGAACTGGTGCCGGCATTTGATTATAGCGACAGCATAATGGGGCATTATAGACAGGGCCCACCTCAGAATGGCCGCTCTGCTTCTCCTATTGAGGGAGTGGACCAGTGTCTTTGAATACCTTAGCTGGGTTCAGGGGCTTTCAGAACAGGGAAGAAATTGGCACCAGGAATACTGAGACCAATCATCATTAATAACTCAGCATTTGCCAACACTTACCAGACGGTATGAGAGCATGACAATTTCCCCCCATGCTTAGAATTGGAGAGATCTAATTGGCAAATACTGAAATTCTAATGGGTCCTTCTCTAAAATTTACTGTTACTGGTAGCTGATGGAGATTCTTAGGCAGCAAAGTCTTATATTTTGGAGCACAAAATCATGAGAGCTAATCCTGATAATACATCTTCTGTATGCAGTTTAGCTGGTGAGTGTGGTGTCTGGAATGTGTGTGTTCATGCATCTTTATAATTTGTCAAGCCATAACTTTGAATCTCTTGACTTGCTGATTTGAGTCACAACCTTAATGTTATTTTAATGTATTTTTTGTGTTTATAAACTACAAAGTTTGTTACAACAAATATTTGTATAAGTCCCGTTGTTTTTACTACAATAATTATATTTTAAGCCTGGTTTCATGAGAACAAAGAGAGGAAACATCTGGTAAGAGGGATATCAAGTGGGAGAAAACATCTGTTGCACTGAGTTTGGACAGTCAGTACAGCTAGATTCATGTAACGGTCCAGCCAGGGTCCCCTCCCTGCACCATTATCCATTAAGATCTAGTGTATTATGTTTTGTATACAGAGTGTACAGTCCAGCTAAAGAATTTGACAATTTGCACAAATCCAAACAAGCCTGTCAGTTACAATGCAGAGAAAATATTATTCTTTCCCAGAACCTAAACTCTGATCTTATCAAGAATGTAATGTAACAATTGAGTGTGTTCCCAGATAAGTCCAGGGGATAAAAATTAAGATGATAAACTTGAATGGATAGTTCTTCTTAGGAGCTGATGTAAAGTGCCAAGAAATATTGTCAGATGAGTCTTAAAATTCCCTCTTTTCTTTAATTTGCGTTTGGTTTCAGTTTTCAGGTACAGCAAACTACTATCTGATCAGCTGTTTCCTTGACACAAGGGCGGGGGGAAAATTATGTTTAAAATGAAAAGAAAAATAATGACCCCCCAGATCTACCCAATAAACAAGCCACATAATAAAACAAACACACTCACAGATGTTAAAGTAGAAGGCTGTTTTAAAAGGTTGTAGAAGAGAGAGAATTTCATGTTGCAGGCCTTCTGTTTGTCTCTGTAACTCTTCCAGAGACACAGAAATTCCATTAGCCATATGGCTTGTATTGTTGAATACTGTCCCTATTGCCCTAAGTGTTGAGAGATTCCTGTTAACTAGGTTGGACTGAATTAGAAGGTTCTGTGAGCACTGGGCAGTAACTCTGGAAGCTAAAAGTACAGTCAGGTACCTGATCTAAATGAGAAGCTAGAAGGAGAAAGGAGGATATCTAGGTAATAAAAATGCTTGATGATTACTATTCAAGTCTGAGCAGTCAGTAATTTTAAAACTATTACATTGCCTTCTGTACTAGTAAACAGATATCAGTGCTAATTCTCAGCACCCCATAATCTGTACATGAAAGTGATGGCCATTTTTTGAATGCATTAACTTTGTCTCTGTCGGCAACTGAGTCAGGGGAAGTCTTGCCTAGTAGTTGGAGCAACAGTCCAGCCTACAAGTTAGAGTTAAATTCAGATAAGGAGGTCCAAGAGAGAAGACAAGGGTTGTAGCCAGGTGTCAGAAATCAAAGCCCGAGCCCAAGGGTTAACTGGAGTCACAGTCAGAAGATGTAGCAGAGAGTCTGAGCCAGGAGTCAGAACTCAGGAAGAAGCTGGGGGCTGGAGTGAGAGTAGGTACAGGCTGGGGCTGGAGCAAGGCTAGAGACAGTGGAGGAAGGGAGAGAACCAAGTGTCGCTGTGGGCTAGGAATATATTGAGCAGCCACTGGACTGCTGCTGGTACCGATCTCAAGTATCAGCCAGCTGTCTCCTTCAGCCAATCAGCTCCTTCAGTCAGACAGCTTCTATCAGGCCAGCTGTGTTTATTAGGTGCCAGGAGACTGACTGTGCTGGAGGCTAGGTCCCTGACAGTACCCTTCACTCCCCCACTCCCTGTTTCAAAGGGGCCTCCTAGGGGCCATGGAACCAGGTTTCAGGGGTATTTCTGGTGGAAGATATGTATGAGTTCTAGAGCATGGAAGTTGTTGGGTTTTTTTTACCAGCTTTCATGTTCACTCTTCTGGCCTATGGCCCTCCCAACCCACCAGATAATAGAGTTTGTCTTGAACTCATTTGAAGTCCAAGATGTCCCCAGCCTCATTCTCCTCTTGCCTCTGAACATCTGTGGAAGGTGGTGGTGGAACACAGTGGCCAGGAAAGGGATTCTCCACGTAAGGTTTCAGAAGGAACACATGGACAACTGGGTGGACCTTCAAGGATTCCAGCAACTGGAGCCTATATGCAACAGAATTAATTTGTTCTGTGATCTTAAGTGGGTGTTTGTAGGTGTTCAGTAAGCTCTTGGTGGACCCAGTAAAGATGGACTACTGGATTTGCTGTGGTGGGGACTTGGGAGTATTTAGGTGCATCTGAATGAAGGTGAGGATGGAAACCATAGTTTGCGTAGAATGAGCTGTGTCATGTGGGTTCATACTTGTTGTATGCAAACTCTGTGTATGGCAGGAGGATGATGAGTGAGAAAGCACCAGAGGCATTGTTTAAGGATTTGGTTCACTTGTTCTTTCTGCCTATTGATCTGGGGGTGATAGGCCAAGGAGGTAAGCAGTTCCATTCTTAAGAGCCCGCAGAATTCATACCAAAAATGGGAAGTGAATTGCAAAATTCAGTCTAAGACTATTCCGGTCGGCAGACCATGGAACTGAAAAATTTGATGTAGAAAAAAGTGGGCCATTTTTTTGGTGATTCGGCAGGAAAAAACAGAAATAAGGTGCACCATTTTATTAAGGAGACTGACAGTGATGAGGATTACAGTGCAACTCTGGGAACTAGTTGGCTCTATAATGAAATCAAAGAATACAAAGGACCAGCGTCAAGACAGGGTAGGCAAAGGTTGGAGAAGACTGCGTGGTTTGGTATATGGGCAGTTACTCCAACAGCACAAATTACATGAACTAAAGTACCTCTTAATGTTATTACTTAACCCTGACTAGCAGAAATTCTGTATCACTGTGTCTCAGGTTTTGAAGCAGCCAAAGTGTCCTGCAACTGGGATATTGTGACACATCTTTAACACATTGAGTCTGAGTTGGCCCTCTGGGATATAAAGTTACCTTCTGCAATCCAGACCATCCTTCAAATGAAACCCTAACCTGTGCACAACATTAGGAGCGTCTAGGCTCTGACAGATCTTAGTAGCTTGGAAGTCTTAGGAAAGCAGGGACAGATGAGGAACATCAAGTCCCTGCTGGTTGAATATAGAATATAATTTGATGGGTGTAAAGTATTAGCCAAGGGATCCATATCTGACTTGGCATTTTTGTCCTTACAGAATAGTGTGTCTGCCCATACCATTCTGTGGTAACTGAATCTGGCAAAGAAAAGTGACCAGCAGAAGTATCACTGCTTAAGGCTATGAGTGATTCACAAATACTCCAGATTCTTGTGGTTGGTAAGAACCTGGAGTGGGAACTGAGCTCCCACCAGAAAGTGTCTCCATTCTTCAGATGTTGTCTTTATTGCAAGTAAACCCTTCTCCCAGATATCATAATTCTTCTCAGCAAAGGATTATTTTTCATGACTAAAATGCACAGGAATGGAGTTGGTTATGAGGGACAATATGTTGTGGTAGAATGGGTCTGATGGCAAAGTTTGATGCACCTGCCTCTGTGGTGAAGGACTTGGCAGAATTCAAGTGTGCAAGAATAGGAACTGAGGTAGAAGATCTCTCTAGCTGACCAAACCTAAGTTCTTCCTCTGGCAACTGGACAAAGTAGACTTCTTTCAAAGGAGTGCAGTTATCAGGGCAAGTAGGTGAGAGAATCCTTTGATAAAACGCCTGTAGAAATTGGCAAACCCAAGAAACCACTAGAAACTTCTTAAATTCTTCAGGGCATTCCACCTGGAGATGACAGATACCTTTTCTGGGTCCATTGTTAGCCCTCAATGGAAATGACATACCCCAGAAAATTAATTGCGTCTTTTGTCAAATTCATATTTCTCCAGTTTGGCATAAAGATGGTTTTGGTAGAATCCATTGAGAATGTGATATACGTGTTGCTTGTAGCAGCGCCTGGTTTTTGGAAAAAACTAGAATATCAGTCAAATAAATAACCAGAAACCTGTCCAATGTGTCCCAGAAGATATCATTCATGAAATGCTGGAATGTCACCAGAGCATTACATAACCCACAGGGCATAACTAAATATTCAAAATGCCTGTATTGAGTGGGGAATGCAGTCCTCCATTCATTGTCGTCCCTGATTCGGACCAGGTTGTAGGTCCAACCTATGAAGGTCCAACTTAGTAAAAATCTTGGCCGAGCAGAGCTCCTCAAAGAGTTCATTAACAAGTGGCAAGGGGTAAAAGTTTTGGAACATCACTTTGTTCAGAGCTCGATAGCTAACACGGGCATAAGAAACTATCCTTTCTTGCCATAAAGAAGATTGGAGCCCTTGCTAGAGAAGTGGAGGGGCGAATGAACCCCATGTCCAGGGTACAGCAGAGCATCTGGAATCCACGTTCTGAGAAAGAATATATGCAACCAAAGGGGTTCTTGGCTCTGAGTTGCACGTCAATTGGACAATCATAACTGTGATGGGGCAGCAAAATATCTTCCTCTTTTTATCCGAAATATTGATGTAATCCCAGTATTTCACTGGGATTCCTGAAGCTATCAAGGGATCACAGGGATGGCCGCAATCACGTTCAGTGTACCTCCTTTTGGTCTCTGAATGCTCAGATAGGTGGTAATGATCTCTGGGGGTTTATGCTTCAGAACATAGTTTTGGGAGGCAAAACTGATGGCAGAGTCTTGATGCGAAGCATACCATACCTGACCTCCAGCAGATGTGTGGATCATGGGCGACAAGCCATGGAATTTAAAAAATAACAGGAGAGTGAGGTGCACAGATCAGATCCAACTGTAGGACCTTCTGGTGACCTTGGAGCATGGTAGCCATCAAGGGTGCCATTTGATGAGTAAGCAAGCTGGAGGAAAGGAAGGATCCATCAATAGATTCCGCCAAATCACAGATGCTCTTGTGCTGAGTTAGAATGGTGTGAACCTGGGCAAAGTCTAAGCCCATGAATTTGGCAGAGGCCCCAAGTCCACAAGCATCTTCAGTTCAATCTCTGATATGGTGGGAAGTTGTAGCCAGAGGGGGAGTTGGAGAGTGCTGGCAGGATGTCCATCCATAGCCAGGGTGTTGGTAGACAAGGAGGGGTGCAAGTCCTGTACTGATGAGGGAACAGTGTTAGTCCAGACCCCCTTATCAAAGCTGAGGCCTGAAGACCTTCTGGTCAAGGCATGGCTTGTTCCTTAGTGGGGCATCCCATGGCGTAATATACAAATTCCCTTCAATATAGGCTTAGGTCCAAAGCATGACATCAGCCCTTTTCTGTGGCAGAGAAGTGAGGCTGACCCCAGAAGATCTGCCTGGGCCCCTGTGATGAGAAAGTGGAAGGGGTGTCGGAAATTTGACACGCTCTCCAGAAAGCATTCAGTGGCCATCAATACTGATACACAGTTTGACCAAGGCATCCCAGTAAGGCCGCGGCTCCAGCCACACCAGCTCATCCTTGGTTTTCTCACTTAGGGTGCGTTGGAAATGGCAGCACTTTGCTGCCACATTCCACTTAGCGTCTGCTGCCAAGCGCCATAACTCTGCAGCAAATTTGGCAACCGACCTGTTGATTCAGATTATCAAACACAATCTCCATGGCTCACACAAACTCTTCAAACTGGTCCAGCAGGGGGCTAGAAGTCTCCAGGAGGGGAAATGCCCAGGCCAGGATCTCTCTGGTTAGCAGAATAATAATAATAAGTCTTACTTGAATCTGGTCAGTAGACAATGACAGGAGCTGAAACATGAGGAAGAGCCAGCACTGGTTCATGAAACTGGAGAAATTGTTATGGTCCCCATGAAACTTATCTGGCACTGGAATCTCTGACTCCCTAGAAGCAGGGGCAGCAGATACGGGCAGGGTGGCATGAACCTATATGGCTGCAGTTTGTACCTTCAAGGCTATAACCTGGGCCTGTAGGATCTTTAGGATTCCCATAATGTCCGGCAGGGACACAGCCGCCTCTGCGGAATCCATCTGAAGGGCAGTCTGGCCTCTTACCCACCCTCGTTCAATCTTTGGGCTGCTCAAACTGTCAGCAGCCAAGTTGTGGTGTTCCTGCCTAGTGGTTGGAGCAAGAGTCCAGCCTACCAGTTAACGTAACACAAGAATGATCATAGTGGGTCAGACCCATGGAACATCTATCCTGGTATTCTGTCTTCCGACAGTGGCCGGTGCCAGATGCATCAGAGGGAATGAACAGAACAGGGCAATTTTATCAAGTTATATATCCCCTCTCATCAAGTCCCAACTTCTAGCAGCCAGAGTTTAGGGACACCCAAAGCACGGGGCTGCATATCTGATCATAGTAGCTAATAGCCATTGATGGACCTGTCCTCCATGAACTTATCTAATTCTTTTTTGAACCCAGTTATACTTTTGGCCTTCATGACATCCCCTGGCAAGGAGTTCCACAGGTTGACTGGGCGTTGTGTGATGAAGTACTTCCTTTTGTTTGTTTTTACACCTGATGCCTTTTAATTTAATCGGGTGACCCCGGGTTTATGTGTTATGTGAAGGGGTAAATAACACTTCCTTATTCGCTTTCTCCTCACCATTCATGATTTTACTGATCTCTATCATATCTGCCTTCAGTCATCTTTTTTTCTAAGCTGAACAGTCAGTCTTTTTAATCTCTCCTCATATAGAAGTTGTTCCCTATTCTTAATCATTTTTGTAGCCTTTCTCTGTACTTTTTCCAGTTCTCGTATATCTTTTTTTGTGATGGGATGACCAGAACTACATGCAGTATTCAAGGTGTAGGCATCCCATGGATTTATACAGTGGCATTATGATATTTCCTGTCTTATTATCTATCCCTTTCCTAATGGTTTTCCACATTCAGTTGGCTTCAGTTAAAGCTGAATCCAGAGAGAGTGGGTCCAGGAATGAAGCTAAGGGTCAGCGGGGTGTCAGAAACCAAAGCCTAAGCCAAAGGGTTAACCAGAGTCGCAGTCAGAAGGCGGAGCCAAGGGTCTGAGCCAGGAGTCAGAACTCATGAAGAAGCCGGGGGTGAAGCAGGAGTGGGGGCAGCCAAGCAGGGACTGGACCAAGTGCAGCCGTGGGCTAGGAATACACTGGGCAGCAACTGGACTGTTGCTGTTACTGAGCTTAACTATCAGCCTGCTATCTCCTTCAACCAATCAGGTGGCGCAGTCAATCAGGGCCAGCTGTGTTCATTAGTTTGCCTGGAGACTGGCTGTGCTGCAGGCTAGGTTCCTGACAGTCCAATAGATTCATTTCATTCATAGGTTTTTTTAGGCTAGTGGGGGGACCATTACAATCATCTGACCTGACTTCCTGCATAACACATGCCATGGAATTTCACCCATGATTCAAACACACAGTGCTGTAGTAACTTTATCGATTGACTGAGACTGCAGTAACTCCCATTGACCAAAATATCCAGCTGTTTTAAAGGATTACCACCCCCTCAATATGTGTGAAGACAGCAATTGGGTTTTACCTCACTGAAGGGAAATAGACTTGCACAGAGATTCACAGATGCACGAGTTTCTACTTTGGTCATTGGGTGTCACATGTTCTCAGTCCTATGATATTTCTCTTGTATCCTGAATTCATACAGTTCTCCTACAGTTGTATTTTGGAGTCTCCTGGGGGGCATTTAGTTCCCTTACAAGACTGAAGTGTGAGCACCTTAAAGAAAGGATGCCTAGGCTGAAAGAATTGGCTCAGCAAGGTCAATTCACAGCTTCTCTATTGTGCTCCATTTGTTTGTGACCTACAGAAGACCGCTAAATATATGCCATCAATAAAACCAGGCACAGTGAAGTTGTGATAACTGGGCTTACAAATTTATCCTAATTATGAGCTCAACTGTGAAAAATGTGTGAAAGTTCATAAAATGTCCCAGTAACCTATCACAACAAAGATAGATGGGAAGAGTTGCAAAAGGGAGGCAGACTAAATTAGTCTAAACAGAAAGACCGACTGATATAACTCAAGGACTGTGTTAAGATCATGCCTGGTAAACAAGAAAAGCATTGGACTAGAACTCAATGAACCACAAGTGTTGTGTGAGAAACTAGGCCTAAGTGATGGACAAAGTAATGAGAGGTTGAGCTATCATTCCATTTTTGGACCTTAAAAGAAAAGGCTTTGAGGGGAAAACAGGAACTAGGGAGGCTGGCTCACAACAACTGCTGCCTAGCTGTCATCCTCACTGTTTCCCAGGACCCTAGAATCTACCATAACACTATTGGGCCTTCGTCATCTGGATCCTGGAAAAAGTCCTCACCAGACTAGTCCACAGAGACAGACCCAGATGACATCGTCACCTCTACCAGCTTCAGCTATATCCTGAGCACTGCCTGGGATGTGAGACTTTGGTTCCTGCTCTCACACATACTCTCTCTCTCTCTCTCGCTCTTGTGTTCTTTTCTGTCCTCTTCTCTCTCCTTTTGTCTTCTGTTTAAAAAGAGTTTGGCTTACCTGTCCAAGACTATATATTTTGCAATCCTGCTATAAGCCTGTGACCAGAGAGGTAGATAAAAGTGATGCCGGTACCATTTGCCAGGTCTCAGTGTGGCTGATAAAACCATGTGCTATGCCTGTGTTTGTCCAGCAGTACACCTCCCAACATTTCCAGTGGCTGATCCCAGGGATGCGGGACAGAGGCGAGAGAGAGGGAGTTGCAGAGCAACTCACCCTGCACCAGAGGCTCCTGTCTCCCAGGGTTGGCTGGGCTTGGCTCCAACATCATGAGTAGACATTGGGATTGGCGAGGGGCTAAGAAAAGCCTGCAGGTTGGTGGGACTGGCAGCAAGGAGCAAATGGGAATGGAGTTGGGCTGGGAGCATGGAGTGAATTGCCAAGAGAGGAGGGCCTGTGAGTGAGGAGGGGGTTGCAATGCCTGGAGCAAGCAGCCAAGCCCTGGTATCCCCATGGGACGGGAGCTGCATTAACTGGAACAGAGGGGTTTGTAGGTCCAAGCAGGACAGTCCTGGACTGGTGGGAGGTCACCAGCATTGAGGTTGCCAGCAAAAGTAAACGCCAGAGACAGAAGCTACATTTTCTATCTTTGCTGGTCTCTTCTTTCCCCTCTTGCATGTGTAAGCCAGGTTTGAGTGTCGGAGTAAAGGGGGGCACATTATTTGCATGGGCTTTGTATCTGCATGAGTACAATTAAGTACTTAGCATAATTTACCTAGGTGCGGAGCATAATGGGAAATGGTTAGCATGGCTGGGTTTGGGTTACAAACCACTTTTGTGTTAACTGCTGGGGTAATGAAATGTTGTCCTTCAATTGTATGAACAGATGTCAGCAAAACTGTGCTTAGTCTGTTATGATAGAACACTTCACCCTAAACTAGGCAGAGCTCCCCAAGGGTGGCAGGCCGATGTTTCAGCCTGGAAAAGGGGGAGGTAGAGGAGTCTCCTATTGGGATTGCAGGGGCCAAGTGAAAGGGCTGCCCCAGGCAGGGAGTGACTCTCACCTCCCATTGTTAAAAGGTAGACTTAATGACTCACCTTGGAGTCTTTTGTCTCTTGAAAGCAGGGACATTTCCTGTATGACAGCAGAAGGTTTACCTATGAGCTGAAATCATTAGGAGCTGAAATCACTAAGAGCTGAACTTCGCCTGACCACTAACAGAACTGAGTGGGCAACAGGCAACTCTGGTGGGAGGCTAGCACGGTCAGTGCCAGCCCAGTCAACAAGGGGGTCGGCACAGTCGGTGCCAGCCCAGGGCGGTCGGCGGAGGGGCCGGCACAGTCGGTGCCAGCCCAGGGCGGCCAGTGGTCGGCGGAGGGGCCGGCACAGTCGGTGCCAGCCCAGGGCGGTCGGCGGAGGGGCCGGCACAGTCGGTGCCAGCCCGGCCAGTGGTCGGCAGGAGCCAGGTGTGGTTGGTGCCCGCAGTTGGTGGGAGATCGGCGTGGTCGTTGCCAACAGTGGGGGGACACAGTGAGGCCCACAGGCGATAGGAGACAGCAGCAGAGGGGGCCTGGACAGGCCTGTGTTGGACTGGTGCGGCATACGGGGCGGAGCCACACCTGAGAGGTGGATATTGCAACTACGACGGTCAGTACAGGGGCAAGAAGGAAGGGAGAGGCGCAGGACACGCCCTGTACTCTGGGATGGGTTTGGGCTCATTGAGTTCATGAACTCTGTTTGCACTGTTTCCCAAACCAGTGCGGTGTTATCTCTGTTTTGCTATTAAAAGGTTTCTTTCTACACTCAGACTCTGTGCTTGCGAGAAGGGAAGTATTGCCCTTTGGAGGGCGCCCAGGGGATAGTGTGTAATTTCCCAGGTGACTGGGTGGGGGCTCGAGCCAGTTTGGTGCTGTATCATTGAGAGGGACCCCTAGATATAGAACCCGGCCCTTGCTGCTGCCGACTTGGTCTGGCAGAAGGGTTACACATGTGTTTGTCTTGTCTTGTCTTTTTTAGGAAATGGGATCGGGCTTTAACTGGAGCAACGACAGTTCCAGCTCAGCTTAACTAACTTCTCTTTTCCCCCAAAAAGGCAATTACCATTTCTAATACCATCTAAAAGACTGTCAAATGGTAAAAAGACTTCTAATATCTTCCTCCAGTTAAAGAGAAAGGGAACAAGGGATGTTGTTAAAATGAAAGACTTCCTCACTACTTTACATTTCAAATGCTTTAACTGTTTTTCTGTATATTTAATGGAAGGTTAAGAAGATTTGAATGGTGTGTTTGCCATAGTACTAAGCAGGCTGAGGTCTCGATAAACGAAACCCCGAATTCTGTAATGTTGAACAGTGACAAGGTCATATTAGCACCTTAGACCCTTTGGGCCCATACCGTCAATAACTTAGTTCTATGCAGAATATGTGTGAAACTTTTACAACAAATTAATCTTGCCTGGTTTTGAGTTTTATTATGGACCAGAAGCTTGGCCCAGGGCTGTGTTTTGGATGCCAACAAAGGATTTATGATTCTGGGTAGAATCCAGGGGAAACTCAGTTTACAAACCCAAGGCATTCAGGATCTCAGGTTTTGGTTTGGCTCTTTATAAAGATGTAACCCTTCTGCTAGGTGGAGGGCGCAGTGACAAGGGCCAGGTTCAATATCTAGGAGTTCTTTTTTAACAATACAACAAAGACTCAGCTTGAGTCCCCACCCAGTAACGTGGGGAAATTACATTGCACCACTGGGCACTTCCACGAGGCAATACTTCTCCTCTGGCAAGCAATGAGTCTGTGTGTAGAAAAGAAACTTTTAATAGAAAGGGGAACATAACGTAGCATTAATTTGGGACAACACCACAAGCATGATTCAAAGCATGTGAATCAGAAGCATACGACCATGAGCAAAACACCCAACCTAGACTATGTTGGGAAGTGTCCTTTGCCTCAGGTTTTCAGCTTTCAGTGAAAAAGTCCAACAAACAAAAGTTGCTTCAATGTGCCACTCCCCTCTCCCTCCACTGCATCCCACTCACAGTTGACTCATAGTCAGCAAAGGCACAGAGTTCAGAGATGAATTCATATAAGTTCACTTCCCACCTGAGGGGAAGGAGAAGGCATCAAGTAATGCCTTAGCTGCCACTCATTCGTCCACTCGCTCTGCCATCGGCACTGCTCCATCAGCTGCTAACTCTGCCACTGCCTTTTCTACTGCAACATCTAGGATGTTGTGCAGTCCCACCAGTTAACCCAGTTCTCATTGATTTCAGCTGTGTAGTAAGGGAGCCTCAGGCTGGGCAGTGTGAAGCCTATTTCACCAGAGACACTGTCCCATGATAGATCTAATGCTTAGGCCTGGTTATTAGTAATATAAGCTCTGTGAACTACAATAAAAAACTCTCAGCTGAGCCTTAATCAGCTCTGTCTTTATAGTGGAAAGAAGGAGAGTTAAATGATGCAGAGGGCCATTGGGCAGACCCTACACAGCCATATAGAAACACCTGTCCCCACCCTCTCTCATCTCCACTGGCCTTTGGCACCCCTACTCTCTGCTTAGTAAGTGCAGTTCATTTGGGGGTGAACCTCTCAGTTAGGGCATGCCAAGCACAGTTCTTCTCCCCTTGAGTCACACAACAAGGACAACAACCCTTTATTACTCCTGCACCCAATTAAAAATGACTTGCAATCCAACACCAGCCAAAGTGATCATTTTGGCAAAGCCGCTCCATCATGCTGCGCACCTAGGCAGAGTGGGTGTGTCTATGCAAACAAAGTCGGTTCCTCAAGTCTTCTCTCCCAGTTTATCAGTAGAGAAGAGCTCATTCAGACTCCATTTACGTCAATTTGTTGCAAAATTGAGATCCAGGTTAGATTTTTGAACATTCTCTAGTGCTCAAAAGTGTTTAGACAAGGGGTTTGGAGTCCAGTTCCAACAAAACAAAGTTGTCATTAAGTGTAAATATAGACTTTTTTTGGTTTGTGATTCATTCCCACACTGATCATGATTTTGTCAAAATGTATTCATTACTCAGAAGTGCTTGCCAGCTAGTTCAGATGAATAATTTTCAGCCTATGGGTAGTTTGGTAACTGTTCATTATGACTTGTCACCATGTTATTCATGGTATATGATTGGTCACCGATGTTACATGGTACATTTTAAGAGTTTATAAAACATAATCTACAGCACAACAACTGGTTAATAAGTAATAGTGGACTTCCAGTAAAAAAAATTTGGATAAGCATTCATTCATGCTAAAATTACTGAAACTCCTAGTATTTTCACAAATACCTGGTAATTACCCACATATCTGTAAATAATGAATAATATGATTCCATGAATAATTGGGGTGGGCTCCATGAAAAACTTCACAAATTGGCATAAAAGGATTAAATATCTCCATGAACACGTATGATTTTACACATATTTTGATTTGAGAACTTTGGGGATGGGGGAATATATTTTGTTATACACACTATATTAAGATCTTCAATGTGGAAAACTTGACTGGATGTGTACAGCTAGGATGAATAATTCTGTTCGTACACATCCTACAAATCATGCTAGTTGTCATGACTATGGTTTCTTCTTTGTACTCCTGTCCACTGTTCTACGTATTATAACTGTTTCCTATTTGACATCAGAAATACTAGGAATTAGCTTTTGGAAATAAACAATGTGTATTCAAGGCTGCCTTGTATCATGCGTGCAGCTGCCTGTATGAATAAACAAACCTCAGGTCTCTAGAGTAGGCAGCTTTAAAAGAAAGCCCTTAGGGTTCTATTGTTCAAAGATATTATGGGAGTGAACTCCAAGTGGAATGGGACAGACAATACATGGAAAAAAAATCTCTTAACACACACACACACACACACACATCTCATTAATGTTTCTCTAAGAATTCCCCCATTCATATTAATTCAACACCCTTTTGTCCCATGTTCTTTTCATTGCTAAATGAAACTTTTTGAAATATCCTTTTTCATTTCTATGTATTTAGTAGAGCTGGTTGAAATTTTCCAAATTTTGATTTTATGATGAAAAAACTTCAACAGCATTTCAAAGTTGGATTAAAAAAAGGGGGTGAAAATTGTTTGAAAAATGGACTTTTTTTTTTTTTTTTTTTAAATCAGCTCTAGAATTTAGCCCTCATGAAATATGCCGGATTGAGAGTGGTGGTGACTTAGGTCCTCTCTTTTTAGCTGTAGAATAGCTATAGCACAGATTGTGGCAAGTACATACTTGCTCACCCTCTCTTGATAGATCTGCCAACTTGTGCCAGTTTTGGTGGTGGTTTATGTGTAGAAGACACCTGCTTACAAGGAACTGGATTGAGATCACGAAACAATTGTCAGATGTGGTCACTATCAATCATCATCTTAACCTAGTGATTTATAGGTGAACGATTCCAAGTCCCTGAGCCATCCAATCTTGTTCTAAGAACTAACCTTATTCTTTATGAAGTGATATTGATAATTTAGCTGGACATGCGAGAAAACAAACACAGTGACGAGAGAACACAATACTGTAGATTCTTTCTAGACTTTGCTTCGGATCTTGGCACCATGTAGGAAATCAATACTCTCAGCTCATGCAGTGCGATTGCAGGATTCTAGGCCTCACTATGTAAGCCACAAGGCTAGTCCTCCCCTGGATTGTTGGCTTTTTGGATGAGGGGAGTAACAGAGGAAGAATTTCTCAATATTGCACATAATCTTTAAATGTATGGATTTTTCCAAAAGAAAGTGGATTGAAGGGGTCCTCCTAAAAGGAGACAACGTGGGGCAGATCAGGGTAAACTGAGAATGTGTCATGGTGTGATGGGTCTTGTGGGACAGAGGGAAATAAAGGAACAAACCTCCTCTGTTATAAAAGTATACAAAGGAGGATCAATTGAGGCTTAAGGAAGATCAACTAAATATTTAATGGACTAAATATCAATAACCCAGTGTCACAATGTAAATGCATAGGGCTTCCACCAGAAAAAAAGGTAATGTAGGATACTGACTATTTTGGAACAAATTGCTCATTTTAACCTTGTTGTTTAAAGAAAGAGAGCAATTCTGTCTCCTACACCATTCATGTTTGTTGTGGGCTGCTTCTTCCCTGACCCATTAGACACTGGGGGACCAGCAATATTTTCTAAGTTATGTCTTCAACAACAACACAAAAATCTGTAAAGAGCTATTAGTTTCACAGGCCAAATTGTATCTTTAAGCTCTGACCCTTGTTGGGAAGAGGATTATCATGCAATGATGATCAGCAGCTGTGTGGCAGTGGGAGCTTGACAGACAGAATCCCTATGGGGGGAAATTTGGGAGCACACACCAAGCGCTCTAACACCTGTACTCTCCTATTGCTGGGGCTGAGCCATCCGGCATAGCTTTGACCACACAGATCTTTGAGAAATGGGGCAAGGCCAGAAGCCCTGGGCTTCAGCAGTCCTTGCCTATACAGAGCACAGGGCTGGTGATAGTGCCTAGTCCCGGTGCAGAGACACAAAGAAGGGGAAATTCTTTGTTCCACCTACATTTTTGTGCACTCACTTGGGACCGGTTGCAACCCAGCCCACAACAGGAAAAGCTATGGCAGGGGTTCACAAACTTTTTTTCTGGGATCCCCTTTGAAAATATTTCAGGCTGTGGTGACCCTCCAAAAAGTGATGACTCACTCTCCCATGCCATGCCACTCTTACTTCTGCGCTGCTGCTGGGGGCGACGCTGCCTTCAAAGCACCTGGTCAGCAGCTGCTGCTCTCCGGCCACCCAGCTCTGTAGGGTTCTGGCTATCAGCCATGCACAGCATGTGCGGAGGCTGACAGCTCGCGACCCTCCCACCCCCCATAATAATCTCATGACTCCTTGAGGGGTCCCAACCCCCAGTCTGAGAACCCCTGAGCTATGGGGATAGTTATTTGAAGGGTTATATTGCTGCCAACATTGATGTGTAGTGCTAGTGCTTATACAGAAGTTGTACAGTAATTACAGTATATTGTCATTTATTAAGCAAGCCAAAATGAATATGTTTTGCTTTTCTTCAGTTATCATTTAGCTAAAATAACACATGAACTAATTCCCCAAATGCCCCTTTAATAGTCATCATCTTTGGGAAAGGGAGAAAGAAGGTTCATTCTTCCAGGAGGCTGGCTGTGAGTCTAGTAACTACTTGTTATCAGAACATGGTTCACTCCGTCTCTAAAGAAAAACTCTGGGATTTTGATATATGGATCTTAAAATAATAGAGACATGGGACCAGTTCTTCCCCTCCAGGGGGGTGGACGGAATGCAAAGCTGGTGGATTGGTGGGGAAGGCACAGAAAGTGAAGTGTCATCTCTGAGGCATGGTTCCAAGCTTCCTGTGTCCTTGCAGAAATGCCCCTGCATTGCAGAGATGGGGCTCCCTGGGGATTTGTGGGACGAGTCATTCTCCATGGCACCAATCCCTAGCTGACCCCATAATCCACATGGATCAGGCAGCATTAATTCCCACAGAGTCGCTGCCATGGATGCTACTGCACAGCTGCAAAGACTTAGCCAATGACTCTAGAGCTCCTCCCAGTCCCATGCTGCCAGAGGAAATGGGGGCCTGACCAGCAGTGCATGGAAGGCCAGTCTCTTGATAGGGTGCTTTTTGATTCTAATGTCATAGAATCATAGAGTTGGAAGGGACCTCAGGAGGTCATCTAGTCCAACTCCCTGCTCAAAGCAGGACTAACCTCAGCTAAATAATCCCAGCGAGGGTTTTGTCAAGCCACAGTTTAAAAACCTCTAAAGATGGAGATTCCACCACCTCTCTAGGTAACCCATTGCAGTGCTTCACTACCCTCCTACTGAAAAACTTTTTCCTAATATCCAACCTAGACCTCCCCCACTGCAATTTGAGACTGTTGCTCCTTGTTCTGTCATCTGCCACCACTGAGAACAGCCTAGCTCCATCCTCCCTGGAACCCCCTTTCAGGTAGTTAAAGGCTGCTATCAAATCTCCCCTCATTCTTCTCTTCTGTGGACTAAACAAGCCCTGTTTCCTCAGCCTCTCCTCATAAGTCTTGCGCTCCAGCCCCCTATTCATTCATTCCTCCGCTGGACTCTCTTCAACTTGTCCACATCCTTTTTGTAGTGGGGGGACCCAAAACTGGACACAATACTCCAAATGCGGCCTCACCAATGCCGAATAGAGGGAAATAATCACTTCCCGCGATCTGCTGGCAATGCTCCTACTAATGCAGCCCAATATGCTATTGGCCTTCTTGGCAACCAGGGCACACTGCTGACTCATATCCAGATTCTTATCCACTGTAATCCCCAGGTCCTTTTCTGCAGAACTGCTCCTAGCTCATTGGTCCCCAGTGTAGCTGTGTATGGGATTCTTTCGTCCAAAGTGCAGGACTCTGCACTTGTCCTTGTTGAACCTCATCAGATTTCTTTTGGCCCAATCCTCCAGTTTGTTTAGGTCCTTCTGTATCCTATCCCTACCCTCCAGGGTATCTACCACTCCCCCCAGCTTAGTGTCATCTGCAAACTTGCTGAGGGTGCAATCTACCCCATCCTCCAGATCATTAATGAAGATGTTGAACAAAACTGACCCCAGGACCGACCCCTGGGGCACACCGCTTGTGACCGGCTGCCAGCTAGACATCAAGCCATTGATCACTACTCGTTGAGCCCTATGCTCTAGCCAGTTCTCTATCCATTTTATAGTCCATTCATCCAACCCATACTTCTTTAACTTGCTGATAAGAATACTGTGAGAGACCGTATCAAAAGCTTTGCTAACGTCAAGGTATATCACGTCCACCGCTTTCCCCACATCCACAGAGTCAGTCACCTCTTCATAGAAAACAATCAGGTTGGTCAGGCATGACCTTCCCTTGGTGAATCCATGTTGACTGTTCCTGATCACCTTCCTCTCTTCCAAGTGCCTTAAAATGGATTCCTTGAGGACCTATGTCTATGGATTTCCTTCTCCACTGATTATCAAGAGCCACCAGGTTAGGAAGCTGCACTCCCTCCCTTCATTGAGCCCCTCCTAACCTCTCCCACCTCACATGGCAAATGCCAGGAACCCAACCTCTTCACTTCATAGAGTATTCTGGTTTCTATGCTCGCCTTCCAAATTGGAAGTTATGGGAAGTTCCAATAGATTCTTTGTCAAGATCTAGCCTGTAGAAGTTAAAGAACAAAAACACTGCACATCCACTGACAATATAAGATTGTCCCCTATGGCATATTAGTTATGGCCTAGTTGATTCAAATGATGTTAGGATTTCCATGTATTCACTAGTGTAAGTCTTTCACAATGCAATAGACTTGAATGGTAGGACATTTTAATAAATACTCAGCATATATTGTCCTTTGTTCGGTTTCATCCAGTGACTCATAATCTCACCTTCTTGCAGCAATTTAAACAATTCTTTTCCCTCCTTGGATTTTTGCATGCTCCAAATATTTATAGATGGATAATTCTTGCAGCTCTGATCTCCACCACCCTTCCATGTTTAACCCAGGTGCATAGATTTAGGTCTTTGAATTTTTCATAAACTCAGCAATATTTTTAAGGAAAAAAACTCCACCCAGTTAAACAGGTTGATGAGTAATGAAGCAGATTTTAAAAAGTAAAAACAACTGAAAGAACACCATATGTAGCTGCAGCACAGCACTTTAAAGAGCAGATTAGTTGCTTGGTTAAGGAACAGATAAAATGGACAGCTAGCAGACTGACCTGGTGGAATTGGATGGGTCAATACGCCTATTAATAAGTCGTGCTATTCCAGAAAGGGGTGAGTAGCAGAGAGGTTAAAAAAATCTCTAGATTAGTACAATGCATTTGGAACAAAGAATACAATGTAATGACAGCGATAAAAGACAAAAATGAAGTTTGCTATGAATAGACTTTTACCACTAAGAGCTTCCAAAAATAGTGTATGGAGCTAAAAAATGACTAGTTCCCATTCATCCTGTGTGATCTGACTTTTGCTGTTGTACTAAAAATCACTTTAGGTGTCTGCTGTTGTACTCAGATTGTTCCATCTATCTGTCTCTGTGACAAGTTATGTTCAGCAGTTTCTTTATTCTTTTCTAGCTGCTATACCAAGGTTTCTTTTTGGAATGCTAGAAACAGGATTTTGCTATGATCAAATTTCTTTCTATTTGTATACATACATACAGACAGTGTGGCATTTCCCCCCATTTAAAATTGATTGGCTAGGTCTCATTACATCAGGATTCTTTCAGGCTATTTTAGACATCGAATTTTATTTATTGAAACATCTTCCTTCCTTCCTTCCTTCCATTAGCTCAGATCTTTGGCACATAAAGAAGGTATTTGATGTTAGTAGAACAGTGGTGATACATGAGAATCATATTATCTTTGTGTGAGTGACATGTATGAAATCCTGTGATTTTGCAATTTTGGTTCCATTAATTAATATAGTAATCTCCAGGGATTTCAAGATGTCTCAACAATAGAAAGAAATCAGACAATACTCTAGAGTGAGTCTATAGAGAAGGCTTGATGGGAATATTCAATAAACCAATAGGCACTATATGAACATAAAATGGTACTGTATTAAATAGAAAAGACATACTAGACATTCTGCATATATGTTTGCAATGTGTTAGGCTCTAAATAGTTCGGGAAACAAACAAACTACTGATGAGTGAGCTTCAAAAGTTTCCACTCTGATCTGGTATAGACATTTCTTGATTGTGCATATATTTTGTGTTTGCAACGTTGGGCTGGAAATTTTCAAGCACACTCTCTCTCATGGTACTGTGACCCTTTTGCTTCCAATTCTGGATGGAATTGAGGCACACAAGTACAAGCAGAAACGGAGGAAAAAATGAACATACATACTCACCAAATTTTTCAAGCCTCTGAGGGAGCGGTGGGGTGAAAAAAATGTTGCTTCACATCTGGCTGAGGCAGTTTGCCATTCTTGTTTTATGGAAATTGGTTCACATCTCCCTAGAAACATCCGTACTCACTCCATGACGTGCAATATTTTAGAATATACTGTTGCATTTTGATTATCCCGACTCCAGATGACCAAAACTGCCAGTTAGCCAATGCTCAGATCACGCACCCTGGGTTTGCTGCACAGCAGTCTGAAGAGGAAGGTAGGGAGAAGGGCTGCCTCACATTGGTTTCCTCAAAGCTGACAGGCTAAAGGGGAAAGTTAAGAGAGGAGCCAGATTATGTGTTAAAAGACCTGTCCACACAGGTCCCTTTTTCCCCTTCCTGCTCCTCTTCAGTCACTGACTTTGGGGAAGCTAGCAAGCTCAGGCAATTCCTGTTCCTGTCATCAGCTAGCTGGCTCCCACATTTAACCAAAACCCTGATTAGCCACAGGTTTCAGGTGTCCCTTAGACTGTAGGATAATCTAAATTCTACTCCAACTGAGTTAGTGGAAATGACATTATCTCAGTATATTTTGGGGACAGAGATGCGTCATTCAAAGCATCCAAATCAGCGGCCTATTAGAATTTCTAAAAGGGTGAAACAAAAGGGGAACAGATTTGGTCACTGCAGCTCTTAGGACTGCCGTCCCATCACAGGGGAGGGCGAGGGAAGTGGCACTGACAGGTTGTGCATATGACCGCTCAGTGGCTGCGGGCAGTAAATTAGCTGGAGGAGCAGCCATTAGGGCAGGGCCTTGCATGTATCTCAACACTAGCCCTGAGATGGGGATGGATTCCACCTCATACATCATGCATTTTACCTGCATCAAGCACAAGTTATAGGGTTTTATGCAGGGGAAGTAAATGACATCCCCATAGGACATGTTACTGTTCTCTCTTTTTTTTTCTCTCCTCCTCTAGCTTCTGCTTCTTTCCTCCCTTCTGTTTTCTTTTCCTTCTCTGCTGCTCAACTCCTGCTTTCCCCTCCCTCTTCTGGCTTTTCTCTCCCACCTCCCTAACTCTTCCTCTCTTGTTTTCAGCCCCTGTTCTAGAGAGGAGCACAGATCTCGCTGATCCTTGTTCTCAGAGGTTCCTAGTATTCACATTTATTTATGTCCGTTCTTGGAAACAGAAGGATAAAAATAGCCTAAGGCCATGGAAACATTATAGAAGAGAATACGGTGCAGTGTGGTGCTTTTTCTTGTGGCCAAAAGGTGGAAATCCTATTGATGGAAATGAACATTTCCCATGTCTCAGAGTTAGCTATGACTTGTTAGATTGACCCCGAGACATGGGAAATGTCTGAATCCACTGAGTGGTGTTGCCACCTTTTGGAAAGGAAAGAAAAAGGCAAGAAGAAAAATGGGGCGAGATCAAAGGAAAAAAGGAAAGTGGAAGATGGAAGGAGGAATAAAAAATTAACAAAAAAGCAGAGAAAGCAAGAAACGGAGCATGGGACTTGCCAGACTGGGTCAGACGGAGGGCCATCAAGGCCATTATCCTGTCTCTGACACTGGCCAGACAAGATGCTTCAGGGGAAGGTGTAAGAAATCCTGCAATAGGCAGATATGGGATAATCTGCCCCACAAGAAGATCTCATCTTAACCCCTAACAGTTAGATATTGGTTTAATGTTGATTGTAGCATGAGGTTTTATGCCCCTTCAAAACTGTTTTGTTGGACTTAACAATCATAACTCTGCATACTCTCATTAGCTTGGTACATGTCTAATGTCCCTAAGATTAGCTAGCATCAAGGTGAGTACAATGTGCTGCAACCATGTTCCAGTGCTTTAAAATACTTTGACGGCAGCAAGAGAAACTGAAAGGGGAATCAAATAATCATAAATTATATTTTAATGTGACACTTTTAATGCAAATAGTTGCAGAAATTGTGGAGTATTATTATTACTGTTTATATAGTGCTGGAAGTGAGTTCAGCACTTAACAGGCATAAAGGAAAAAAAGGGGCCTGATTCACCATGGCCTTGAACCTTGTTTAGTCATTTAAACCTATGCAAAGTGCTGGCAAATCAGAATTCACCATTTGTTTACATTGGTAGTAGATCTCTGGCAGAGGTGAAAATAGCAACCTAGAGTGCAGAGCAATGGAGCCTCAGGTCCATAGTTCTGCCCAGGAGCTGTTTACTACCTAAATAATAACTTTATTTATCCTGGCTGGATAGTTTCACAATATAAATGATTATACAGATTGTGTGATGCTATTGGGCTTCTGGGAACTGAACAACGCAACCCCGCCCATCCCTCTCCCACTACAGGGTAGGGTGGGAAAAGTGGCACTGAGCGTTTGTGAAAAATCTCTTTGCAATTTGTTTAAGCCCTGCGCTAGGTTGGACTACAGACCATTGTTACCTTGCTGGGATGTAGTAATGGGGCTGCACATAGTTCAGGATACAAGAAGAATGGTTGTAAATCTAAATCGATCATCTGTGTTATCAGCTGCACAGTGGCATGAGATGACACACACTGTATTTGGTCTTTGCATGAAATGCTCCCACAGACAGTTTGCTGAAACAATATAGTTTTCATCCTGCCTCTTAACTGGCTGTGACATTTGGGTTCCTAAAGCAAGTTCCAAACACTGCACTACTCAGGTTTGTACTTAATGAATTTGTATTTCTGAATATACCCCCTTCCATCACTGCTGCTGTCACTGTTCCTCCCCTTCTACTGCTGCCATCCCTCTCCTTCCCCTATCCTTTACTTTCCCTTGACCACATGTTCAGTTTCTCTCTCTCTCTCTTACACCTCACTCCATTTTTTATTGGTCTGTCTGCCTCTCATCCCTCACCGCCTCTACTTCCCTCCAGACATCAAAGAGCATCAGTTTGTGCTGTGTGCATGAGATTCATTTCCTGAAATCCTAGTTTGATTCAGGACCAGTACTGACCCTAAGAAGATTTCAAAGAGCTGGAAAACATAAGGTAAATATAAATGCCCATGATTTTCTAGCTCTGGAAAGTGTTCTGTTCATGCGTATCTGGCAAAGAAGTTTCCAGAGATACTAGATATGGTATGGATTAGCCTTTCAGTTCTGAATACAAAACCCTTAACGAATCCCAAATGAAAATGCATTTTGAAGTCTCAGAAACACAATGCAACAGCAACCCAGGCTTGAATTAGAAAGGGCAAGTTCGGTGTGGAACTGAAAAGGCAGAGTTGTGTCAGGTAACTTGCCCAGTGCCTGCCTTTGCTCTGGCTATGTCTACACTTGGAGCTAGGAGTGCCTTGCCCAGCTCATGTAGACAGACGCCCGTGAACTCTCATGGCACCAGCGCACTAAAAATAGTAGTGCATAGCCATGGTAGCACACATGGAGGCAAGCAGCAGTGTGGGTAGCTGCCCTGAGTACAAACCTGCCTGGACCCTGTGGGCTCATACTCGGGTGAGTTTGCTGCTGCCACTGCCTGTGCTATTGTGGCTACGCTATTATTTTTAATGCACTAGCTAGTATGAACATATCTACACAAGCTGGGAATCAAACCCCTCACTTCAAATGTATGTGGCCTCTGATTCATTCCAGCCAGTGCTTTTATTTCTCCACTTTCAGCTAAACAAAAATAATTCATATGGTTTTCTTTTTAAATTGGAGCTTTTCAGTGCTATAAATGCTATTTCAGAAATTCATTTTTCACCCCTGTTTTAGAAGTTCTGAGCACCAGAGGTAGGGCATGATTATTCTCCCTTTTTTTAGAAAGTGACCCAAACCCAAACTCTGGATCTGTACACTTCCCAAACATTGAGAACGTGGGCATCAAGATATGAATTTTGCAGATGAGCACATCTCTATTTTCTTTTATGGGAAAGGAAACCGAGGCACACTTGGATTGAGCAGTTTGAATGAGGTAAAATAGTGAGACAATGGCAGAGCTAGAAATGACTGCCAGTGATCCTGGTTCCCAGTCCTGTCCTTAAATCACTGGAGGGAGAGATCCATCCCTTATATTTACCTGTTGGGTGTGACGTTGCAGGGGCTGCATGTGTCTCCATTACTATATGAAGCTAGTGCAGGTGGACATATTTTCCCCTATGTTTGCGTCCCTGTCTCTTTCCTTTACCTGGCACAGCAAGCATTTCCCTCTTTTTCTGGACCAGTTAGATCAGCTTTGTACAGTGATGAATGTTCAAGCAGCAAATGCAGTTCTCAGCACCAGCATTACTAGCCAATAAATTCATCCCAAACACTGTCTCTGAAATCAAATGTCAATTTGAAACTCAGATACCCAAACTAACATAGGAGTTCCAGGAAAATGTGAGGTAATCTAAGAATCGCTTGTTCTTGAATAATACTAATGCACACTTCCTGCATCTGTAATTTGATTATTTTAAATTCCTTTATCAACACTAAATCTCACAACACCCAGTGATGTAGGCAAGTATTAATATACCATTTTTGGGGTTCTGTTGGAACATAGAAGACGCTCAGGGCCACTATCAGGCTCACAAACTATTTAAAGGGATATTACCCTATTCCTATACACTACAGAAGGGAAATTAAACATCATGCTTCAGGGTTTAAGCCAATCTCTAACAGAGATCAGAAGGAAATCTAATATCCGGGGGAGATTAACCCACATCTAACTACTGTGGGGTTCTTGCACTTTCCTCTGAAGTGTCTGGTGCTGTCCAGAGACAGGATACTAGACTAGAAGGATCATTGGTCTGATCCAGTATGGAAATTCCTATGTTCTTATGTTCCTAATTCCATTGATTTTCACTAATTGAAGATCTGGCCCAATATGTCTAATTTCCATGTGTCCCCTTTATCTGCAGTAATACTGTACTACAAACCAAGTCTATTTGTCTCATATGGTAAATTGGTACTTCTGATTGCTGCTGTTCCCACTGAAAATTATTATTCTTGGTTATTATGGTCTGAGACAAAATGGCTACTAACTTTCACAGCACAAAGCCCCATCTTAGAAAATGCACAAACTGGTCATCCCACTGTAAAGGAGTGATGCAAACTCCCTTTATTGGTGAGTATAGTGTAGAGCTGAGTGAAATTTTTCAGCTGAAACTTTTTTACTGCAAACATGCAGATTCAGAG
The DNA here is from genome assembly GCF_026122565.2 of Emydura macquarii macquarii. NCBI lineage: Eukaryota > Metazoa > Chordata > Testudines > Chelidae > Emydura > Emydura macquarii. The sequence goes on from NW_027131696.1 coordinate 225,317, forward strand.
ACATCAAAACATTAATGCCAATTTCACCAAGTTGTTTTGGTAAAAAATAAAACCTAAAAAAAAAAAAAATCCAAATGTTTTGTTTTGATGTTTTCCAAATGAAATGTTTTGATATTCTGTTTCCAAATTTTGTTTCCTTTCATTTAAAAATATGTTTAAAAATAGTTGAGAACAAAAATGATTTGGTGAAAAGAAATGTTTCTTTCAACCCCCCAAGCAATTTTTTTTGACTCTTTAATTTGCTGAAAATGTTTGTTTGACTCAAAACAATTTATTTTTTCAAAATGGATGGCAACTGAAAAAAATTCTGTTATTTTCCCAGATCTAGCTGAGTTCTGTTACAGAGTCTTCACAGACTTCTTGGCTTTACCTTCCAACTTCTTGGCTTGACCAGGTCTACTGGGGCACTCAAGTGATGATACATCAAAGTTATGTGTTGGGCATTGGATCCATGTGGATGAGAACCAAGCTTCCCAGCTGATTGTAAGCATTGTTCTGTAACAGCCTCCGGATGCAAAGGGAGGATGGTTAGAAGGAATGTTTCTCTTTTGGATTCTCCAGGTTTTTTTTTTTTTAATTCTGACAGTTAGTGGGGCTTCGCTAAATTAAGTCTTTTCATTTCATATTTGAGTAGTCAGATTTTAAATGCAGACTAGATTTTATGACAAAGGAGTGAAACTGTAAGAGGCTTGGAATTTAGGTTGAGTTCAGCTAAACATTCAATTCCTGACAAGTTGCTTGGTGGTGGCCCTCTGAGCCATTGATTATCCTGAGAAAAGTTCTCCCCAGTCCTTGAGATTTTTGGGAAAATCCCTCTCTCTTTTAGATTCCTTAGTGTTATTTGCTTCACAGATAGCTCTGTGGCAAAAAAAAAAAAAAAACCCCACCCAAAACCAAAACCAAAACCCCAACCCACATTCCCACATTTGTCTGCAACTGACCAGAAGACTGTACCACATCACACCACACCACACCAGAGACCTGTCCACAGTAAGCCATGCATTCGTGATCTCCAGGTTTAATTATTTTGCAACTCATTATATCTAGGAATGAAGCCACATTTCCAGTAAGAGCTCGGCCTGTTACAAAAGCTCATTTGCTTAACAACACAAGTTGCCATGATCACATCACCTCAGATTTCTGCTCCCTCCCTGGGCACCATTTCAAGTTGTCTGTCCTGATATTCAAAGCCCTCTATGGGATTGGAACTAGCTACCTAAAAGATTGCTCCTCTCTCCACAATCATCAATGACAACTATGACCAATAAGAGACAGGTAATTGAAGGAGATAGACCTGCCCCAGGAGCTGGACCTAGATTTATTCTTGCAAGAGATAAGAGGGGCCACAAATCTCACCACTTTCAGAAGTTTAAATGCAAAACACCTTATTTCTGTGGCTTATATTGTCCTCTGGAAGTGCCACCCACCCACCGCCCACCTTGATCCCTGGCCCCCACAAGTCACCGTCCCCGAAGCAAACTTCTAAAATAACCACCTTTATATCTCCTCTGGGAAAGGAGACAGCAGGGGACACTCAGATACTAAAATGAATGAGGCCATATAAAAACCTATATAAACAGATCTAAGCATAGATAGACTTATTTTTAAAAAACTCTGACATTTTGACCATCCACTACATGACAGCCTTTCTTTAATTTTAACATAGAAAGCTGCACAGGTGGTTCAATAGCACTTTGGATAAGTACTAGAGCATTGCTGCAGAAATAACTCCTATGTTCTGAAGGGGAGACTTCATAGCATTTTAGGAACATTTCTGTCACTACCACTCAGAATGCTGACAACATCGCTCATTGCGATTCTTGCAATAGCTTCCTCTCCGTTTTGTTTTTATTTAACACTCTGCTTTTTTCATTTATAAGGACAACAGCAGCATGCCCTATCTGCAGAGCTGGTGTTTACTGCATGCCTGTCCCTAAAGAGTTAATTGTTTTTATTGCATAATCTGTTTAACATTCTGGATAGATAGGAAACACACGCCCCTTCTTTCTTACAGTATGTTTGCCCATTTTATATCCCATTCCTAAGCTGCTGTGTGTAAACCTCACACCATTTGACATACCGTAACTCTCTGGGTGGGTCTGTGGAACTTTGTTCTGTTCCATAGCTGCTTATGCTACTGTGATTATGTATGTGTGTGAGGAGAGGGAGAGCCAGAGAGACAGTCCACACAGATACATTTATCAGGAGCACCAGCAATAGTTACAAAGTTGGAAAGCTGTTGACTCTGCCATCTCTTGGATCCCTCTGAGTTGAAAATCTCCTGCACACAATGCCGTCTTTTGATGAGGTATTAAAAGAAGCTGGGGAATTTGGAAGGTTCCAAAAGAGGGTCTTTTTCCTCCTTTGCCAGACAGGCATAACTTTTTCTTTTCTATTTGTTGGAGTGGTATTTCTTGGGCATGCACCAGAGCACTATTGGTGCAGGATCCCTGGTGCAGCTGAATTAAGTGAGAGATGTGGATGGACTCTTGAAGAGGAACAAAACTATACTGTTCCAGCACTGAACTTGGTGAACTTGTCTTCCAGTGGTCAATGTGAGAGGTTTGACATAAAGTGGAATAACACCTCTGTGAGCTGTGCCAACCCACTGTCCCGCTTTACTGATCGCAGCTTGGGCAATGTGCCACTTACTTCATGCCAGGACGGCTGGGTATATAAACAACCCCACTCAACAATCGTCAGTGAGGTAAGGAAAATCAACATTTTTGAGTCAGTGTTTTCAGTTTCGGCACAGGATTGTCAAATAAAAAACAATTGCTAGAGCAATACACATGGAGTCTATTATTGAGCAAAACTTTAATCTTGTCCCATTAAAGTTTCTCTGAAAGTTACAGATGAAACAGGATAATAAATATTATCAAGCAGCAAGGCCAGACTTTTAGGAAAGGATGAGCTAATCTGAAAGATCCTTAGTTTGTACTGACTCTCTGGAGCAGATTAATTCAAATGGGGATACTGCTTTCTTGCTGTTGTAATGCTGGACTAAAATAAACAAAGAGTAATGTCATTGCAGCTGAGACTTTAGAATGGTCGTTTAAGGCCAGGTCCTTGGCTGTGTTCAGCTGACAGCTGCTGACTTATACCGGTTGGTGATCTGGCCAATATTATAGACATTCTGTATATTTATTTTTACATATATAGTATTCATTTTAGTAAATATCAAACAGACTTACTAGAAATAAAGAATTCATATCTAACCATTTCTGTGTGTCCTTAGCCTCGATAAGAAATAGAATTATATTGGTTGTCATTAAAAAGTCATCTTTCACCGGCAGTTACCACTCTGTAATAGCTGAGGTGCCACAGTTATTTCCTGTGGAATGGAAAATTGCAGTCGCTCTGTTACGCCTTTTGTGGTAACTGTTGGCAAATACATTTATTCTCTATTGGGCTGCAAAAGGAAAACCAGTAAGCTGTGCGAGGAGACCTTGATTATAGCCATGCAGTCAGTGCAATAGAGCGTGACTCTAATCCATAGACTCGGCGCCAGAGATGTACATGTACGTAAATAACTGTCATGACTGCAGTGCTCAGAAACACCATAACTAAAATACATTTAAATAAATTAGGTATGTAATGACAATAAAGTGTTACATGCTGTATCAAAACCACCACCTGATTTGACTGCCATGCCCGTTATCCTGCAATCGTCCCATTATTATTATTTGCATGTCATGACCACGACATGGGCGGTCATACCTAGTGGTCAGAGCAGGAGTTGGGAGTCAGGTACCAGGAGGTCAGAGTGCCAGATAGTCCAAAAGGCAAAGCAAGAGTCAGGCGTCAGGAGGTAGGGAGGGTCAGGTTACCAGGAGGTAACCAGAATCCACGACAGGCTAGAGGGCAAACTGAGAGTTGGAGGCAGGCAGGGTCAGAAGCCAGAGTCCATGGGTCTCTCACGAGCAGAATCTGGAGCAGAGACAGGCAGGCACTCTTATGTTGTTACTCAGATAGCTCCCCTTCATGGATTTCTGGTTTATATATTGGTATCAGCCAATCAGGGAGCTGTCTGGGACTGCCACTCGAGTCCTGATGAGCAGTACTTCCTGCTGAGCCCAGCCTCACAGGGTCTTCCTGTGGGAGCCCAGCCGAAGCCTCCGATGGTGACATGGAGGCATTGGTAGCCCTAACCCCCCCGCAGTTCCAGCCTTGGAGGGTCTAACATTGTATTACCATAGTGCCATGGAGCCCCTGTCCTGGATCAAGACCCTCTTGTGCAAGGTGCTGTACAAAAAGACAGTCCCTGACCCAAAAAGTTTACAGTCTCATTCTCCTTCCCTCAGCCAGGCTTGTCATCACTTGTTCTACTTTGTCTCTTCTTAGGTTGCAACATCTTCCGGGCAGGAATCTTTCCTTATACTCATTCCTTAAAGTGCCTAGAACACTGTATGCCCTGAATAACTGTTAAATAAGAGCAACTGAATGGCCTGGAGATTGGTAAATGGATACAGAGCATTTATTTTCAGGTCACAGAATCAAAACTGGTTCAGATTAGCAATAACTGAAAATCAGTATAAACTGATGAGTGTGAACTGTCTGAAATGAGTTGGTGTCATAATTTACTCCCTTGCAGCTAAGTATCCCACCTCAAAAAACATTAATCATAGTCTTCACTGAGTAGATTTGTTTGCCATCTTGGCACTGGATTGAATGAGCAAGGAAAATTAAATATGTTCAGATTCCTAGAAATGGCTATTGCAAGTGAGGGTTGAACCTCAGTGGCAGGGGAAACTTGCACTGCTGCCTATGTCCTACTTTTCCCAGGGATGTATAAGGGAATTCAGCCTCCGTGGCTTTCAGTCCAGAATCTTTCTGGAACACTAGCATGTAACGAACTTTATTTTTAAAATGAAGATCAGGAGTGTGAGGTGGGGGAGTTATTTTTGTCCATGTTTTTTCAGCTGTTGAACCTGATGACTGCTGAAAGTAGGTGAGCAAAACAGCATTGTAAAGCTTCACTCAGACTCCATTTAAAGCAGCAGCAGCCAAAAGATTATTCTGTCTCTGATGCAACCCCTATGATTACTCAGCAGCAGCAAGAAAAAAAACGCCCTGCTCACTAGTTAATGCATAGAGAAAATGAAACTTGTGGGTCAAAGCACATAGTGGGAGCTGAAGTTCAAGGTTTCGCTGGCAAACATCTTGAGGCTGTACCACATTCGCCTGTGTGTTCAGCAGCACTTATGTAAGTGAATAGCAGGGCTACAGGGAAAAGGAAGGTGACTAATGGCAGCATGAAAGCAAACTTTATGGAAATCCTCCAGGCGCACCTGAACAAGCTGCTGAAAACCAGCCAAATTAAAAGTGCAGTTTTGATTTTCCACCACTGTTGCCTGCCAAATCCCCTACCAAAAATAGTAAGAAGAAAGAGTGAAACAAGGTTGGATAGCCCAGGTAAAGTGGAGGGAGGGAAGACCAGTGCACAAACGTGCTCTTACTGACTAATGGGGAGATTTTCAAAGGCATGAAGGGCTATTAGGCATCCAACTCCCACTGGACATGAATGGAAGTTGGGCACCTAATTGTCCTTTATGCCTTCAAAAATCTACCCCCTAAGCCTCTGAATATTCTTCTGTAAAATAGCAGCTTCGTGTACAAAGCCTAAAGACAAGGACATAAAAATAGTAATAGGCTAGAGTGCATCTCCCTCTTTCCCAGGTGCCCATATGGTATACAATAAAGGTCCTCTGTCATGGGCAGGGCTGGTGGCCCTCCCTCCCCGTCAATCTCCGAGGGAGGCCACACCTCCTGGCGCCTGGAGGTCTGGGAACTCTTCGGAGTCATCCATGGACGGTAGCTCCTGTAGGGTTCAGGGGTCTCCTCTGGCTCGCAGGGGGTTGGCAAATCAGGCAGCTCCTCCAGGTTGTAAGGTCCAGGGGTCTCCTCCAGCTGACCAGGCTCAGGTAGCTCCGGCAGGGCCTCAGGCAGTTGGCAGCTCCAGCAGCCTCTCCTCAAGGTAACAGTCTGGTCTAGACCCAGGACCCGGCACCAACGGAGAGATGTCCTTCTCCCTCAGCTGCCTTCCTCTTATTGAGTGGAAAGGCCGGCCTTTTATACTTCCTGTCCCGCCTTTCTGCTTCTGGTCACGTGAGGGTGTACTTCCAGGTTCCTCCCCCCTTCCCCGCCCCCGAGGGAGTTTGGCTCTCCCTTGCCATCAATCTCTGCGGGAGGCCACACCTCCCAGCTACATATACCAAGTAGCAGCACTCACAGGACTCTTTGCAGGCTCCAAATCCTTGATTCAAAAAACTCTGGGATCAGTAGAAAGACTCTTATTGCCTTCACTGGACTGTGGATCAGGACCCAAGAGTCCAGTCCCTGTAGCGTGGATCTGGCTCCCACATATCTAATTATCAGCTTTCCTGAGCAGTAACACAGCAGGCAATTCAGAAGACAAACATGTTAAATACAATACACTTATGGTTAACTTAATCTCCCCTTACTAAGTGAGAATTTCCATAAAATTTAGCTGAGAAAACCAAGTTAGACATAGTAGTGTCCTGTTTAATTTGACCACTGAATCAGCTACCCCTTTTCTAATATGCCTGCTATATATAAACCCTCCATTTTTATATAGCCGAACTGTTTGTTTTTTACTTTGTTTAGACATGTGGTATTTCATATCTGATTAAGTTTACTGAGAACATGAATCAGGAGGTTAAATCAAAAGGATGATTTACATAATAATCTGAAAAAATAGATGTTAGTGGGAGGGAGAAACTTGGAAAGCAGCAATGTTAAAAGAGATTCACGGGCTATACTAGACAGCAAATTAGCCACAGGTTTGCAGTGTGATAGAGTAGCTAAAAGACAAACGCAAACACAGGCTGCTATGCAAAGATGTCACCTCACAGAACAGGGATGTAGCAGTTCCACTCTATCCAGTTCTTATGCAATCACACCTGACACAGTTCTGAGCACCCCATTACTAGAGAGAGAAAAACGATCAGAGGACTGGCAGCATTGATTTATGAGGATTTATTAAATTAATTAAATATGCAGGGTGGGCTTCTCACCTTTGTTCTGATCCCTTCACACTGCTTTGCTGGTGCAAAAGGGTTTAGATCTCTCTGTGTGGGGCCCTTGAATATGGTGTCCACTTCTATCATTTTATGTCTAGTTAATATGTTAAATAGTTTTAAAATAGTTTCACAGGTAGCTTCAGCTACAGTGACCACTAAGTAAAAGTAAATATTTGGTGTGATGGGAACTCCCACACTGCCACATGAGCAGCACCTGATGTACCTGCTGTCTGTTCCACTGTTAATGGCTTAATTAAGTTACACCTCTGGTAGGTTGCCGGAAATGGGTCAGAGTGTGGGTCCTTTCACAATGAGGTATTTTGGGGAGAAGGAGGAGAAGAACAGAATCCACTATAACGTTCATTATGGACAATACTTTCCAACTCTAATTGCCTTTTTCAGGCCTCAGTGATAGATGAAATAGCAAAACCTAAGATTCATTTATGAAATATTCTTTGTATCTTATGGAGGTACAACAGCAGGTCCTCTTATTTCTTGCCCCTGCTATTGTACCAGGATGGGTTGTGGACTCTGCAGCTTTAGGTCATGCTTTTTTTTTTTTTTTTTTTTTGCAGGCACCTAAAATCAGAGAGTGTTACCTTACAAAAGACAAACTTGTGAACTCTCAGTACATGTGCAGCAAGAGCCTTTTAACTCCCTGAGCTTGAGGTGGAATAAAATTAGACAGAGTAGTCATCAGAATGATTTTAAGAGGCAGATGTCAGCAAATGCACTGAAATCAGTTTGACATTATTTGTAAAACCTCACCATAATTCCACAAATGTAATTAAGTTTCCCTGTTTAGAGAACGCACAACAACTCAGTGAAATTAGGTATTTGGGAAATACCCAAAAAATCAAATCAAATATTGTTTCCACTTAGTTTTATTGAGCTTTTGTTATTTCTCCTGAATCTGGAAAAAGAAACCAGTGGGTCAGCAGTAGATTTGGAATCAAATGGCTTGTCAGATTTTGCTGGGAAAGGGAACCATAGAGGAGGTACGGATCTCGGCCTTAATTCACACCCCAATTATTCCAGTTGAAGCCAACATAAATAATGCTGGTGTTTGGAGGTCCTTTAGGGAGGGGTCCAGATTGCAGCAGCACCTCTTTTAGGAATGGGAGTGGGTCCATTAAAAGCCACTTCTGCAAATGGGTGGTGAAGGTTGAAAAGGGGATGTGAGTAGGGCTGCTGGAGGGTGCACTGATTCAGCAGCTCCGTACAGTGGACCAGAAATCAGACAAGAAAAAAACCTGATCCTAGATAATTTCCACTAACTACTGATAAAATCCGGCAAAGGGATTTTATCTGAACATTTTTGGTAGTGATGACTCCTAGTGGCATGTTAATGGATAACAGACAAATCTACAGATAAAGGTGCCTGTAACAGCAGATGAGACAGTAATCTACAGATTCATCAACTGCTAATAGCAAAGTTGGTGTGTTCCAGACCGAATGGCAGCCTTTACTGGCTATATGTTTAGCATAATGAACTGATTCTAATGTGTCCGCTCAGCAACACTTCCCTATGACAAAAGTGATGTAATTTGGAGACTTGGCAACAATTCATTACCAAAGTGTGAGGTCTGAGATGGATAAATCATCACCAGAACACATTATTCTACTACACTTGTTACAAATAAATCATCATGCTCTTTTACTTGCCAGCTGTCTCAAAAAGTCCAAACAATATTTTCAGAGGGATCTGTTACCAGTTCAGTAATGTTTACCTTACAACTTTTACAGTGTCTTAAAGCAATGAATAACATGACAGTCAAAGCTGGGGTGGAGAGAAAACAGTTGTTCCTTTCGCTATCCTACTCCAGAATAATTCATTCTGCAGTATGCAAAACCTCCAAAGCCTACTCTTAGCTTAATTAGTATTTCTGAGTTAATAGGAGAAATCAGTGCTACCCTTTCATATTTCCTGTATCATGATAGGGTTTTGAGGGGTAGTGAACAAGTGGAGGGAGCAGATAGGTAACTGCCTAGAGGTGGGTTCATTAAAAAGTTCTCAGTAAGGTTTCCCCATATAAAAATGATTGTGCTTCAGGTGGGATAGATCTGCATGGCTCCATTTACTTCAATGAAGCTGTGCCAATTTACACTGGTTGAAACTGGGACACTGATTTTAAATTTTTGAAAACTGCTGTTTTCTTCTATGTTTGCACAGGGTTGGGATGAGATTATAAATGTCTCCTTAATTTTGCCAGATTGGAGGCAGCAGTGGTAATAAAAGAAAAAGTTTTTTTTTTTTTTTTTTTTTTTTTTTAAAAGGCCAATTTCACACTAGAGAGCTCGGTATCATTCAGGGTGGTCCAGAATCTACAAGATATTCAAGCTGGACCTTGAAGGCACATAGGAAAATTCAGGCAAAAAACCAAAACCAAACAACCCCGCTACTCAGGTACTCGTGACACAGCAACTCAAGAGCAAAGTGACGTCTGACTCTCCATTTTTCTTTATCGTTACTGAGCGCCACCAGTGTGCTCACCTCTGAACAAGATAGAGAAGAAAACACTATACCTGCCCTGAGAGGGTCTTTTAGCACATCTTGTTTTGATAAAACTGAGTAAAAAGAGCTGTTTTTAACCCTTGAGCTAAATATCCTTGAAATTTGATTTCAGGTAAGTGCTAGTAAAAAATGCTTCGGCAAATGAGAGAATCTATACATTCCCAAAGCAAGTACAGAATGGGTAGCGGCAATCTGAGCTTCCCCAGACTGCCCTAGCAATATATTTCAGCGCTTATCTAGAGGAACCACCTTCAGGGCTGCCAGGACGAACTGGTCTCTGTTCTTGCACTTCTACTGATACTGCCAAGTAGGATGCCAATTTTGATGGTGTTTGTTTCACATGGGCACTTGGTCAGCCAGAACTGGGCTGGGCTGGGACCGTCAATTCATTGTAGACAGGCATGGAAAAACACAAAGTATTGTTCAATTAATGAAACGATAGTTGTAAATCAAATATTTCCTTATCTCATATGTTTGTTGTGAAGGGTATTTGTGACAGACCTGTACAGTGCGTTCAGATCCTCAGATCAAAGGTGCTATGCTTCCAAGTTCTCTAATTAATTATTATAGGATAAGGCAATGCATTTCTGCAGGGTTGAATCTGGTAAAGCAGGGAAGGTTATACACAGTGCTGAAGGACTGAGGTATGAACTTTCCAGCATCCCACTTAGGATTGGAACAAAAGACTGTAATTAATTGTAATTCAAAGACGGGGAGGGCGGCCTATCCAAAGTTTACTGAAGTCATGGAAAGACTCCATAGACATCAGCAGACTTTGAATCAGGCCCCCAATCACTTGCACCTTCATACAGAAAAGTGAGGTGCTGCTGAATACCTGCAACTCCCATTATCTTCAGTCCCTGAACTACACAGAAAACATTGTGGAATACTTACTGTCCCCTAACTAAATCTGAATCAATCCAAAATAAAAAATATCTGCCCTCTGACAGATATATGGCGAGGGGAGACACTGTAATAACCATTTTGTTTTCCAGTTATCACTCATGAGCTTGACCTTCTCAGTACTCATTTTAGATCCATCCTCCTCCTTTGTTTAAAGGTTATTTCAGCAATGAAATACATAGGCATATTGGGGATTCCCTTCCCTCTCCCTAGAGAGATAGATAAATAGCTTAATACCCTTTTCCTGGCTAAGCAAAATAGGCAAAGTAAACTAAAATTGTCCCAAATAATTGCACCACGGTTAAAAAAAAATCATTCATTGGAATTTGGTCTGAATGTCTAGGCATTCCAGGGGAGGTGAGAGCATTTAGCACCGCACACAAGGGTGTTCTTCCAAGCATCTGGCTCCTCATCAGGGGATACTTTCATCCCCTACAAATGGCTACTGAGGCCAAACCCAGCTCTTCTTCTCCCTGCTCCTCACAAAGGAGTTGGTGGGGGAATTAATGACAGCAGCTTCCCCCTCTTCCATTCCTTTAGTGGTAACACATTGTGGGAAGAGTTCTGACACTGTCCCGAAGTAGATGGTTTCTCCTCTCCTGAGCTCCTATCTCCTCAGCTCACAGTGCCTGTTCTCTGCACAGCATGGCAGCTTGTCACTGGAGCTGAGACGGGAGGAGTTTAGATTGGTACTGGTTATGAATTCAACTACCAGACCCTTTCATACTAAATTGAGGAAGAATACAGTTCACGCAAATAGCGTGGTAACGTGCATTTTGTTATGTACTGTATGGAAAATGTGTACGCAAGTGAAGTGTGTAGCCCACAGGCAAGCTGTCAATGCAGCCCTCAGTGTTGCAAAATGTGGACATCCCAGCCATAAGGAGGGCATTATTGTGTGTGTGTGTACAAGTGCAGTCATGGGTTTTCTGACATAGGCGCCAATCAATGGATGCTGAAGAGCTGAGATTAAAACCTACTTCCTTAACTAGCTTCCTTTATATGTTAACTCCTCCATTTGAATTAGATTCAGAATAGAGCTGCAAAGTTCTGGCCTGGGCCTGAACTTTTCCAGATTTGAGGGAGAAAAGGAGCTTGGTGGCTGAGAGATAGAAAGGCAAATTCTCAAATTTGATGTGAATCTAGATCCAAACTTGCCCAGTGTTTGTGAGCTGCTCAGCCCTGATGTCTTTGATTTAGACCATCGCTAGTGTGACGTCTCAGAACTCTTTTATAGTTTATTTTCAGCAGCCACACTATGCAGCTCTGATTTCACAGAGTTGCCAAGTTGGAAAGGTTAATAAGAAACAATGAAAGATGAAGCAAGGCATATGTGGCCCAGGCAGAGAGAGCTCTGGATTTTTGGATTCTCTATATTACTGACTCTGGAGACAAAGCAGAATATCGAGAGGAAGGCTTGTGGCCCGACATTTCTGAAGCCTGTATTTTCTTTTCCCATGCATAAAGAGCAAAACATTCCTTTCAATACATGTGAGCCCAATTTGTGAGCAGTTATTCACACAAGTAATCTTAATGGCTTTGTTGAAACTACATACGTAAGTAACTGCTCACAGGTGTGAGCAGCGGGTTCAGGCTGGACCTTAGCTATTTATAGCAACAGAACAGATACAGCCTGGTACACTACTGCACATTTCTGCATAGGATCACTGCTAGGATTGAGACGGTGGTTCAGGCTCCATTCATAGAATCACAGAAGTGTAGGACTGGAATTGACCTCAGTAGGTCATCTAGTCCAGTCCCCTGCACTCAAGGCAGGACTATGTAATAACTAGACCATTCTTAACCGGTATGTGTCTGACCTGTTCTTAAAGGCCTCCAATGACGGAGATTCCACAACTTCCCCAGGTAATTTGTTCCAGTGTTTAACTACTCTGACAGTTAAGAAGTTATTCCTAATGTCCAATCTAAACCTCTCTTGCAGCAATTTAAGCCCATTGCTTCTTGTCCTATCCTCAGAGGTTAAGGAGAACAATTTTTCACCATCCTTCTTGTAACAACCTTTTATGTACTTGAAAACCATTATCATGTCCACCACTCAGTCTTATCTTCCCCAGACTAAACAAACCCAGTTTTTTCAATCTTTCCTCAGGGGTTATGTTTTCTAGACCTTTGCATTGGACTTTTACATTTTCATAGACATTTGCATTCCCATTTAAAGCCTCTCTTTCAGCTGAGGCGGCCAACTAGGGTGCCAGTTGTAAGATTTATTCAACTGCCCCTGTGGATTTAAAATAGTAGTGATGTTTAATTTCAGTCTGTTATGCCATATTTCCTTAATTTGTTAAGTAAAAGTATGTTAACTCTAAGTATATTGGATGTTTAGTTTGCATAATTGCAATTGTTGAGTTAGACCTATGTCACAGATTATTATTATTATTAGACTAGGTTTAGTCCTGGAAGCTCCCAAGGCCCGCTATTTAGCATGTACAGGGGTCAGTCAGGTGGAGGCACCGTCAATTTTAAATTCCTTTAGGAGTAAAGGGACTGCAGCAGAAGGGTGGATAGAGGATTCCCACCTATCCTACATCATCACTGGGATACTCAGGATCTCCTTTTGTTGTCAGCAGCCTTAGGCGCCCTTGCACACCGGTGAGTGTTACCTGCTCCCAAGTAACCCAGAAAAAGAAGGAGGTTACACTTATAAGGTATCCATTCATTTACTTCAGCATTTTACACTATAAATCCTTTTGAAAGTACTCACAGTGCCTTATGCTATCCGTCTTCTCTTGTTTCATGGAAAACACTATTGATTTAAAATATTTGACTGATATGTTAAGGCAATAGTTTATTTCAACTGTCAGATGCGTAATGTGAAATTTATGTTGAGGTACAAGGGCATTGTGAAGGAAGCATATTTTCCCCTCTCTCTTTGGTACATGCTGTCTTCTTACTTTTCATATCAGGTTGTTCGCTTTCTCTCTGTTTATCTTCACCGTGGATTAAATTATTTTAAAAATAAATATGTACTTTTAAAAGGATTGAGCATATTAACTTTCCAAGGCAAGGAGCCCATTTGTCTCTATGGACCAATCCTTCAAGCGGTTCCTGAAGGAAGTCAGTGGAGTTCCATGCAGTGTGCAGGGGTCCACTAACACAGAACAGCTTGCAGTACTGGGGGTCTATGTTTGTAAAATATCCAGCACAGTAGGGGTTTGGTCCTGACTGGGGCCTTTCTGACTATTAGCAGAATATTAATAATAATGGGATTTTTCAAAAGCACCTAGGGGACTGTTGACTTTCACTGGGACTTGTGTTCCTAAGTTACTTATTATGTGCTTTTGAAAACCCACACAATGTCTTTAATGCCAAAAGGCACCACAAGACAATGACCTCCATACCGATAAAGCATGGGGCTGAAAAGATGTCATTGGAGCTTTGGTGTGTGTATGACTTTGCACCAGCCTTCTGCAATGAGATGAATTTTGCCCAAGCAGAATAGGTTTGAAAAGTATGATTCACATTTTCAATGAGGTCTCTATATCTGCACTCATAAGTCTGTGCATGAAAATAATTTGAGAGTCCAAACAGGATACTTAGACATCTAATCACCATCTGCGGGCTCAAATGTATAGGTTATGAACCTGATTCTCCTCTCAACTATGTAGGTTTTGTGCTAGTGTAATTCCATTGACTTCAGTGGACATTGTTCCTTATTTACAGCCAAATAAATGAGATTGGAATCAGACCCTGTTAAGGATTTGAGATGAAGAATATTTTCCTTTCATGATGTATTCATTTCTAAAATACTTCATTTTTAAATCTTTTTCATTCTGTTCTCACAATAATCCATAGCTCTGATGAGACAGTATCTTCTATTTTTCTGTCTATTTTACTTCTTTGATTGCAGAGCTTGTGGACAGTCTTTTTTCAGGACTTTCTGCTTTAAGAGCAAGCAAGGTTGTCACATGCTAAATAGGCCTGCTTTGTGTTGGGCCCCTGGTGAGGGACTTGTAGCTGAGGTCTGACAGTGAGCTCCCTCGTTCATTGGCTAGCTTGATCTTTGTCTCTAAGACTTTGATCTTACATGGTGCTAAGCAGCCTTAACTCTCTCTCATTGAATTGCATTAAGTTCTGGGGACTATTGGTCCAGATTCTTCTAGCAGCTTCCAATATACTTCCAGAAGAGTGTGCCACACAGGATGACTGCTCCCTGACTCCATCTCACCCTTCTTGGTTGTGCTTGAAAATATCACATAGAGGCCATTTCCCAGTGACTGATAGAGGGACTTTCATAGGCTCAGGTCCATTTTTAGGCTTTATTTTCAAAAGCAATGATAACTTAACAGTTTGTGTTGAGGAAATAATAACCGGCAGAAGTCAAGGGACCAATAGGGCACTCAGCACTTTAAAAAATTGGGCCACTTATATAGGTGCCTAAATATGGATTTAAGAGCTTAACTTTAGACTCTAACTTTCAAAAATCTTGGCCAATGTGAAATAGAAAATGTCTGCATTCTATCTAAGTCTTTCTGTGACCCCCATCACAGCAGTATTTGAGTCCCTTCATCTGATATACATTATTATGAATGTGAACTTGAAATAGTAAATACATTGCAAATTATCTGTACCTCAGTTAACTCATCTGTAAAATATTATTATTAATATTATTTATTAGAGCTCATTGTTGGAAAGTGTGACTATTTCTAGAGTGCTATTTAAGAAATGGCTAAAACTGCTGAGAATATTATCTCAGTTTATTCTTAACATCACTTTTGCCTAAGCCCTTGTTGAAAAGGACATTCCAGTCAGAGACTAAAACCTCCTGACTCCAATAAGGACTGCAGGACTTACTTAGCTAGGTTGGCATGTAATTGTTCTACAGAATCCTGTAAAGTAATTGCCAGCAAAATACTGTCCCACTACAGATGGATTTTTAATTTGGTTTTATTTTTCTTTCTGGTCCCTTCCCCCTTTCTTCTTCCCACCATGAATTCTTCAGTTGAATGCAGTAGTAGCATTTTGTCATCCTGCAACAGCTGCTGCAATATAAAAAAATGAAGGGTCTGGGAAAGTTACAGCAAGAAAAGCATTTTCAACCTCTCAGAAATAGGTTTGACATTTGTTTTCTGCACCCTCACAGGTTAAGTATTTCTACTTTTACTCCTGAGGCACTAAGAAAAAAATAAAAACATTTGGCGATGTTCGTGTTTTCACTGGCTGTAGCTCTGCATTTTACTCTGAGCTAAACACAGACATTTCCTTGCCAGCAGACTTTAAACTATTGTGCTCAGACTGTAAAACAATAAACCAGTTCAAGTGTCTCTCCTTTTGGGGACATTTTGGGTACAAAACCTGAAACATAGCAGCCTTTTGGTAAGGAGGACCCATTTTCTGTATGTTTACTGTAGCTGCAGTGGTCTGGACTCTCTAGTGCACTCATATCCCTGGGCCATCTGGGCCTGCCATTGAACAAGTATACATTAAACAGGAGAGATGACAAGAGACCATGTGAGACCAGTTAGTAAGAAACTGTATTTGCTCAGAGATCCTCTGGGAGGAAAGAGAGTCCATTGAGGACGCTATTGACATATCCTCACACACTGAGATCCCACAAGTTAGGCAAAGGTGTCAACAGTATCAGGAGCTGCTGCTAAGTCCAATCAAGTGATCATGGATAACTTACTCTGGTCTATTACTGTGAAGAGAGAATCAACCAGCAATATCAGCGCAGTCTTTATGCAAGGTCTGGAACCAGACTGATAGGAATACAGGAAGTCTATGGAATCCAAGAGTTATTGGATTATCATCTTCTTAATAAACTTCTATTAAAAAGGAAGGTTTGAGATGGGATGGTAACGGCTGATGTGATAAAAAAACAAACAAGACTGAAAGCATTTTTTCAAAAAAGTAGTGATCAGGTTTTTGGTCAGGCTTTTTTTAGTCCTGGAGCAGTACAGCTGCTAAAATGTTTTGCTGTGAAGATAAATACTCCATCTGTGGAGGGATCTTATTTTACCTTTTCCTTGTTCCTACAGTATAACCTTGTGTGTGCCAATGCCTGGATGCTAGATCTAACACAAGCTATCCTCAATCTGGGATTTCTGACAGGAGCATTCACTCTAGGCTATGCTGCAGACAGGTAAAGTATGCATATTAATGCAAGTCTACCTTTATAGAGTCAGAACTATCTGCTTGTACTGTAATTATTGGTATGCAAGCATTCAAAGTTTGTACTTTGGAGGTTCAGTTCAATTCCAATAAGCATTGACAATTTGGGATACTAATTTGATTCCAGCTCATGTAAATTTAACTTCTTGGGTCTGTAAAATTGGTCTGGAAACTTCATGAGATTTTTAGTACTTCCTGGTCCTCTTATGACTTAAAATAGCATGAAAAGAGCCTTTCTTGCGGTATTCCATTATTTCTGTTCACATCTGGACCCAGGAAGTGCAGAGGAGCACAGAAATGAAAAGCAAGCATTCACAGAGAGTTTCAGGGTTGGCAATTTCTAAGGGGCGAATAGGGGCATTGATGAAGAAAGCAGCTACTTTGAGAGAGGAGGAAGAAACTCAGTGCTACAACCCTCTCAATTCACACTTTAGACACACATACCCACATGCTGACCACCAAGGTCATGGTTACAGTCAGTCTACAACATTATTAGAGCTGAGTGAACACTGCAAAACAATGTGTAGGAGAAATCCAGCCCTGTAAACAGGGCCAACACCAGATCAAGGCATTACTTAAATCCTACTTTGCCTTCAAAATAGGAGGAGGGAGCCCTATTCTGAGGAATTAAGTCTAAATTAAATTGTGTGCAGCCCTCATGCCAGCCCAAAGTACACATGTGAATTTCACTGTAGATGAATGTTTCTTCAATGTGTTTTGTGCTCCTGTTCTATTTGCTATCCATAAATATCCTAGTAAGTGATTTTATTAGGCAGAGCACACAGAGAATGTTCTCAGATAATACATTTTGAACTTCTAAACAAAAGCATTTGCAATGAAAACCTGATTATACTGAGAGTTATAACCATCCAGTGGGCGACAAACCTACCATGTGACCTATATTGCCCATCAAAAGCAAATAGTACAGCTTTTGCATACTGAAGTCTCACAACAAAGCTCTCAAACATGCCAGAGAGCAAGGATTATTTGAAAAAATTCTTAAGTGAATAATTTTTTTAAAGAACCTACTGAAGAAAAAAATTGTAATCTTTACATAGACGATTCACAAACAGAAAGAGGGAGAGAGAGTGAGCAAGTAAATCATTGACAGAAAGTATTCCCTCAGCTGTATTTGAAATAAAGGGATTTAAAGCAAGGTTAACATAGGATGAAGACAATATTTCAGGGCAGCAACTGTATGCTAGTTACATCATGAATGATCAAATCAGAGAGTCATGATGTTTGTAAAGTGCCTTGACATTCTTGGATGAAATGATAATAGAAATAATTTATATTATTATAGAATTACACATTACTCACAACATTTGGATCTGTAATTGTCTCTGTCACAAAGTTCAAAGAGGTTTGACCTAGAGCTGAGAGCAAAATACTAATTATTTTTCTTAGGATTTTTTAAAAATAATTTAGTTTGAAATTTCCTATTAATTAGTTTTGTTTTGTGTCCTCCCCTCAATAACAAAACCCTCCCCTCCCAAAAAAACAAAACTACTTTTGTTTAAAAAAAAGAAATCTTTTCAGTTTCTGGGGAAAGTCAGGGTGGGTTGGTTGATTAGTTTTTGGCCCAAAAAACAGGAAACTTTGAGCAAAATGAAAGTTTTCATTTTGATTGAAACAAAATTTTTTATTAAAAATTGACTTTTTTTAGAACTCTCTCTAGTTTGGACCTGTACTTAAGTTTGTCTTGTGCATTAATATTGTTAGGATAAAATGTTTAAAATTCTATACTATTGAATACATAATTAAAATATTGGAAGATAGGTATTATAAAACCTAAACAGAATATTTATGATGCTGCTTTGTTTATCATTTGGCATTTGATAAAGGGTAAGTTATTTCCTACACAAAGCCTGTAAATACAATAATAGGTAGTTTAAGGGAGTAATCTTGCACATCTTGAAGTCAATAGGAAAAGTCCCATTTATTTCAATTGGAGTGTTCTAATTTCTATAATCCATGCCTGTAGTTTAATTGCATCCATGCAAAATTAGAAATTGTTTTCCAAAAACTGGGCCGAAATGTTTTCATTCATTGTTTTTAAAAATGGAGAGAAATGGGCTGAGATTAGTATCCGGGGGAATGCATTCCACATCCTAGGAGCCAGTGCAACGAAGACTCAGATAGCCACCATTCTGAGGCCGAGTGATGAGAAACCTTAAAAGATTTGTAGCATCAAGACAAGACTTAGGAGAAGGTTTCAACTCCAGCATAAACTGAATTTTCTCTCTTTTTTTCTTTCGGTGGCAGGTATGGCAGAATTCATATTTATCTCTTCTCCTGCCTTGGGGTAGGGTTATGTGGCCTTGTTGCGGCATTTGCACCCAACTTTTCCATATTTTTGATCTTTCGCTTCCTACAAGGTGTATTTGGAAAGGGAACCTGGATGACAGCCTATGTTATTGGTAAGAGCGGTACTTTTCCCCTTTTTGGGTGGGAAGGTTGAGGGAATGGATGTTGGTGGACAGACTACCTGAATATGAAGGTAGATAAGAGCTGCAGGATTGTTCACCACTGATCTGAGGTGAAAGGAATCAATGGAGATAGATCATCACTGGAACATAGCAGGCCACATGATGGTCTGGCTCGAAAGAAGACCACACAGATATTGTCAGGTGTTGGCTGTGTGTGTGTTCTTTCTGTGTGCTGCATTGGCTCTGGCTAGGTAGCCAGCACAGCAGATCTCAATCAAATTCCCCAATAAATCCACAGATCCAGATTCAGTAGCAAAGGTGCCTGGCCAGCTTCATAGTAGACAAAGCACAGTCCTAGTATTCTGCAGACTCTGCAGGACCATTATCCCATATATGCTCGTTTCAATGGACAATGGACTTTTCTGTTCCCTCCCAGGCCAGCCAAAGACGCACGTCTGAGACCCTCTCTTATACACTGATAAACAAACAAACTAATATTGCCCCTCTGACGTGTCTTGTTACCACCCTCTGACATGGCTAGTTACCACCCTTTATCTTGCACATGTTGGTTTGATCAAAACATTTCTATTCATCATCCTGTCATCCTGACCTTATCTTCAAGAGGGGTTAGTGTGTCCTTGTTATCTTTGGGGCGTGTACTTGTACCATACTTGGTATTGAGATGTTTTGGTACCACCTTTCTGGAATGTGCTTGCGTGAGTGTTTTGTATTTCCTACTTCTTTAGGAGTACTTCTTTAGGAGTACTTTTATGAGGTGAATAGAAAGCTGGCTAGATCATTGGGCTCAACCGGTAGCGATCAATGGCTCTATGTCTAGTTGGGAACCGGTAACAACCAGAGTGCCCCAGGGGTTGGTCCTGGGGCCAGTTTTATTCAACATCTTCATTAATGATCTGGAGGATGGAGTGAATTTGCACCCCCAGTAAGTTTGCAGATGACACTAAGTTGGGAGGAGTGGTAGATATGCTGAAGAATAGGGATAGGATATAGAGTGACCTAGACAAATTGGAGGATAGGGCCAGAAGAACTCTGATGAGGTTCAGTAAGGGCAAGTGCAGAATCCTGCGCTTAGGACAGAAGAATCCCATGCACTGCTACAGACTGGGGACTGACTGGCTAAGCAGCAGTTCTGCAGAAAGGACCTGAGGGTTATAGTAGACAAGAAGCTGGATGTGAGTCAACAGTGTGCCTTAATTGCCAAGAAAGCTAACGGCATATTGGGCTGCATTAGTAGGAGCATTGCCAGCAGATTGAGGGAAATGATTATTCCCCTCTATTCGGCATTGATGAGACCACATTTGGAGTATTGTGTCCAGTTTTGGGCCCCCCACTAGAGGAAGGATATGGACAAATTGGAGAGAGTCCAGCGGAAGGCAAAGACAATGATTAGGGAGCTGGAGTACATGGCTTATGAGAAGAGGCTGAGGAAACAGGGCTTGTTTAGTCTACAGAAGAGAAGAATGAGGGGGGATTTGATAGCAGCCTTCAACTATCTGAAAGGGAGTTCCAGGGAGGATGGAGCTAGTCTGTTCTCAGTGGTGGCAGACGACAGAACAAGGAGCGATGGGGGAGGTCTATATTGGATATTAGGAAAAACTTTTTTACTAGGAGGGTGGTGAAGCACTGGAATAGGTTACCTAGGAGGTGGTGGAATCTACATCCTTAGAGGTTTTTAAGGATGAAAAAGCCCTGGATGGGATGATTTAGTTGGGGTTGGTCCTGCTTTGGGCAGGGGGTTAGACTAGACAACCTACTGAGGTCCCTTCAAACCCTAATGTTCTATGATTTTATGAATGTGTTTTTGCAATACCAGCTCTGTTCTTGCCTGTTTTTTTTTATCTTGCCAGGAGGTTCCCAGCCTGACTTCTGCTAACTTTGCTTTATAACAGCAGGGCCCAATTACTATTTTAGCTCAGGCCTCAACTAGGCCTTATGTCTCAGGCTCTCACTTTCTACTACAACAGGGACCATAATAACATGAGAATGGCCATACTAGTTCAGACCAATGGTCCACCTAGCTCAGTATCCTGTCTGGCAGAACAGGGCAATTAGCGAGTGTCATCCAGTCCCAGCATTGGAGTTGCGTCCCTGACCATCTTGGCTAATAGCCACTGATGGACCTATCCTCCATGAATTTAGCTAATTCTTTTTTGAACCCATTTATAATTTTGGCCTTCACAACATCCCCTGTCAAAAAGTTCCGCAGGTTGACTGTGTAAAGAACTACTTCCTTTTGTTTGTTTTAAACCTGCTGCCTATTAATTTCATTGGGTGACCTCTGGTTCTTTTGTTATATGAAGAGGTAAATAACACTTTTTCTACATCACATTTATGATTTTATAGATGTCTGTCATATCCTCCATTAGTCAGCTTTTTTCCATGCTAAATAGCCCCAGTCTTTTTAATCTCTTCACATATGGAAGCTGTTTCCATACACATAATCATTTTTTTGTTGTCCTTCTCTGTACTTTTCCCAAGTTTAATATAACTTTTCTGAGATAGGGTGACCAGAACTGCATGAACTTTTCAAGGGGTGGGTGTACCATGGAATTCTGTAATGGCATTATGATACTGTCTTACTATCTATTCCTTCCCTAATTGTTCCAACACTCTGTTAGCTTATATACATATATTTATCCTGGAAGGACTCATAAAGATCAATTTTCATTAATATATCTATCTAGTTCTTATGTGACACCTGTTTCCATGATCTCTGAGCATGCTGCTGTCCTACTTGCAAAACAATGGAACATGGAATGATTGTTGCTGCAATAATTTGAAGTCTTTTCTGTATGGTCTATGTTTCTTAGTTCTACAATTACCTTTCTGTTCACTGTATCGAACCTGTGAACTGGGATGGAGTGGAGATAGGGTATTTGGAACTGCAGAACAGGAGCCAAATAAAAAGCAGAATAATTGATATCTAAAGATTATTGTAGGAGATTACCAAGAATTATAGAAACTGTTGACCAGACCCATCCAGGAGACCCAGCCTTGGGCATGATTCACCTCAGGCAGAATGCAAGTAATTTCCATTGACTTCAGATCCAGAAGGGAGAGAATCTAGGATCCTTAGGTGAAGGTATACATCATGCTTCAGCAGTAGGTCTTTGCTTAGTGCCAGAATGGATGTTTTATACACAAAAATCCAGAAAGGAATTGAACACTACGAGATAAGGGAGGCAGGATGGGAGGAGTGGGGAAAGGAGGACAAATTTTGTTATTCAAAGTGCCATAAATTTAAAACCTGGACTGAGGATAAAATAAATAAGCCCCTTCCTGAATTCCAATGACAATATTTTCATTGTTCATCATTCAGGAAGGAGCTTATTTATTTTAGTAGTGCCTAGAAGTCGTAACTAGGTTGGGACCTCGTTGTGCTAGCCACTTTACAAAGATGTAATAAATGACAATTCCTGCCTCCAAAGAATTTGTTATAAACGATTATAAAGACTTCTAAAATGCTAAAACATTGCTGAAAGTCTTTCAGGAAAACCTCAGTTCCATAAATTCATTTAGTTTATATGAAGAACGTTGATCAGACTTGTTTATAAATAGTATCAAATCAACTGGGATCCAAACTCAGGACAATCAATGTAATCTTGTCCCAATAATGATCCTATCATAACAAGCTTAATCTTCAAGATGAAGACTATGCCATCTTCAACTACTGCCACATTCTGAATTGGAAGCTTTCCAATTCCTGTCAAGAGTATGAAATGGCATTTTATTAAAAAGCAGGACCTGCTAAAGTGGACCCATCAGATTTACTTTAAAAACAAAACAAAACCAAAAACCCTCCATATGCTATAATACTGGCCCAAAACCACTGTAATAAGACTACTTTAAGATGTAGCATTTTGGGCCATTGTTGTATTTTATAGTTGTTGTTTGTGAGGCTTTGGTTAAAAAAAATTGCAAGTGCCTAAGTGAATTATTAGACTAAGGCCCAGATTTGTAAAGATATTTAGGCCTTGCTTGGCTCAGCATAGCAAGGCTTAAGAGACTTAGAATGCAAAGTCCCTTTTTCCAAGAGTGATGTAGGTACTTAACAGCCTAAGAGCTTGTCTACACTGCAGATGCACCTGTGTATGTTTCAGTGTAGACCAGTGGTTCCCAACTCACGCCCATGAGCCCCTTGCGGCCCAATCAGAACACAGCAGTGGCCCATGTGACATCCTCAGGGCCATACTGGTAGTGTATGTATTGTGTGGATGCGTTCCACATAGCACAGAGAGAGCTGCATAATTGCAAATAGGTTGAGACCCACTGGTGTAGACACTGCCTACACCGACAACAGAGGTTCTCCCATTGGTGTAGATAATCCACTTTCCTGAGAGGCAGTAGCTAAGTCAATGGAAGAATCCTTGTGTCAACATAGCGCTGTCTACACAGCGACTTAGGCTGGCTTAACTATGCCATTTGGGTGTAGATTTTTCATGCCCCTTAGTGACTTGCTGACTTAATTTTCTAGTGTACACCAGGCTTCAGTCAATGGGATTTATTTGTGTCTCTGCTTTACCAGGAGGTAAATTTAAGGCTGATCACTGGCCTAAGTTACGATGCTTCACACAGTGATAGTGGGGAACGTATACTTCATACCAAAACATTGACTTCGGTATACTTACAGGATATTTCCTGTAATGTCCTGGAGATATACCCTTCAAATTATTGACCCAATACTTTGGAATAATCAAAGAAGAGGCTGTCCCCAAAGAATTTTAGATTTTACACTGAACCCAGTTTTTACTGGGACAAGACTTTAGATGTTTAAGGTGTACAGATCGAGTCTCAGTGCCTTGATGTTAAGGAGCTTCCAATCACCTGTGACACAAGTTCCCCTGCATCTGTAGCCTTTGGGAAGGCTAAAGTTTACTTCACCCTCACTCTCCTAATGCTTAAACATAGATGAGATGGATTCTCCCATTGTATCAACAGATGAGTGTTCAGCTAGTACTGACTTACGTTCTGGGTATATTTGTTTTTATGGCTTCTCACACAAGAAGCTAATCCAATCTTGTATTTGCAAAATTGGATTAAATGAGTGGAATGAGTTAGCTGACAACACTATGAATGGATTTAAGTGAGAAAAGTTTGTGCAGAGCCTTTTCCACTCTCTTGCCCAAGCAGCTGCTGCTGCACTGGTGCAATAGATGCCACAAGCATGGCTGCTGACAGTGGTTCAGGGTTTGTCTTCAGAGTTTTCCTTCTCCTAGATAAACTGCTGACCTGAGCTCATTGGCCCATTGGTGTAGTTATTGGCCAACGACTATATATATAATCCAGGTTGCCTTTATATACGATCACAAGGCACATGCTTCATCACCATCCTCTCTGTTGACATTAATGTGTTTTTCTTTGTCTGCCAATGAAGACTTCACTGTGACCCTAGCAGGGAGGATTAGGGGTTAATCACACTTATGTAACATGTGGCCCCAAAACTAGTGGAGGCCAGGAATGCCTCACTCTTCCCTTACAGACCCGCCCAGTTTGCCCACTGCCCATGCTTAAACACAATTCCTATAGAAAAGCACATGGAAACCCAGAATTCAGACATTGAGGATTTTCAGCAAAAATTGCGCAAGGTCGACCTCTTCACAATCAAGTCCAAAAAAAGAACGAAAGGAATTAACTTAACTCTTAAGTTCCAACTTTATAAACTCTTATAATGATAAAGAAACATAATAATAATAGCGTAATTTCTACTACATAACAAGGTTATTTCGTAATCCATATATATTATCTTCACAGTTATACATAAATAGAAACAAAAAAACCTACTTAAATCTAAACAGGTTAGTCCCCACAAACAGTGAGAAGTAATTCAGAGTTCCAAAGCATAGGTTGAGTTCTCTTCAGTCTCAGAGTCTTTGTTCATGAACTCTAAACAGTCTGCTGAGTCAGAACCACTGCAATAATATCTTCCCTCCTCTTGTTTGCAGAAATCTCCATCTGAAACCAACAAAGGCTCTTTGTCCTTCTCTGCTGGTCTGTGGAATCACTCATTTAGCTAGTCAACCAACTAATTAATCAACCAGTCAGCATTTAGAATATAAATGAAAAACACAAAACTGAGAATAGCCAAATAGAACTGACTTTTTCTCCAACATCACATTTAACTAAGAGAGTTTGTGGCCCATATTGGTTAAGACAATTTAAGTAAAACATTTTGGCTAAAAATCAAATAACGTTCCATGTATACAATTAAAATGAAGGAAGATAGTTAGAGAAAGAAGAAATAGTGAAGGAAAACTCACACTGGCAGTGCTTCCCTGTGTTGAAGAGTTAATAGTATAGCCTGCTACAAAATGCTTCAGAGTTAGGAGAAACCAGCCTGCTTCCTGCTCATGTGCCTGAGCTTCTCCCAACCCATGTAGGTCACATGTCTTTTGTAAAGCAGCTGCCCTAACTACTTGCCCTCAAGGGAGTCTAAGGCCAGCTACAGAGAGCCTATTGAGCACACCCCAAACAACAGCACCCAGTTCCAAAAACTTCTGAGCATAAAATGCTAATTGTTCATTGGCTTAGCAACAGTGACCCAGACAACTCATTCCTCCCCACTTTTCCTCTCTAATATCTCCCTATTAGGCACAGGGGTTACATATTATTTTAGAAAAAAGGGCACCATCAGTTGTAATCCAAGGCAGAACTCGCAGCATAACCATGATCCAACATTGCAAACCTAATTTTTTTAACATGCTTAGGGTTTGTTTCTGTTTAACGTATTCTGTTCTTTTCCTCTCTTCAGTGACAGAGATAGTTGGCTCAGATCAGCGAAGGATTGTTGGAATTGTGATACAGATGTTCTTCAGCATTGGAATCATGATTCTTCCTGGGATTGCTTACCTGATTCCAACATGGCAGGGGATTCAGCTGGCCATAACACTCCCCAATTTCCTTTTCCTGCTGTATTACTGGTAATGTTGATGTGTTCATTTTAATCTCTGTAGGCTACTACTTTGTATTCGGGTCTAGATAACAGAATTCCTAAAAAGAGGGTTTCCCTGAACGTTCCAGAAATTACTTTTGGATGCATTTTACCAGGTGGTGAGTTTTAATAAAACTTTGCGCTTATAGAGTTAGTGGTTTTCATCTAAAACTCTCAAAGCACTTCACAAAGATGGGTAATTATTCTTCTTTGCTTGCAGTTAAAAAAAACTGAGTCAGTAAGTGATTTGCTGAAGTTAGTACGACAAGCTGGTCACAGAGCTGGGACTAAATCCAAAGCCTACAGTCACCCAATTCCATGCTTAACTGTCTGCTAAGAATTACAGAGACAAGGTGGGTGAGGTAATATCCTTTACTAGACCAACTTCTGTTGGTGAGAGAGACAAGCTGAAGAAGTCTAGAGGTCTGAAGAAGAGCTCTGTGTGGCTTAAAAGCTTGTCTCTCTCACCAGTAGAAATTGGTCCAATACAAGGTATTATATCACCCACCTTGTCTCTCTAATATCCTGGAACTGACACAGCTACAACTGCAGTGCATATGGCCATACGCTAAGAACTAGGCTAGGGTCAACAAGTTGTTTCACATAGGTCATCAAACAACCATTTGATCTGAACTAGATTAAGACCTCCAATGTAGAGGCAAAAGGTTACATGTCCTGTGACCAATCCCTTATGTCACCCAGCTTCTGGGCCTTAGGAAGCTTTCAATAAAGTTGAGCAAGACCTAATAAATATTTGAATAAAAAAGATAAATTTAAGCCATAATCAGTTGTTTTTTAATTGACTGAATGTTGCATATGAACTGTAGACATTATACTAATTCTCAAGCTGTGGTCCATGGACCTTCCTAGTTGTCCATGGAATGAAGTATTTTGAGAGTCAAGCCAAAGGCTGCTTGGGGAGGTGGGTTGTTGGGAGTCTGAGAAATCACTGCATTAGGTGTAAATGCAGGTGATGATTCCCATTGTTTTCTAAGCTCACTATTAAGCAAAATCCTTACCTCCCTCTGTGCTTTTACAGGGCAGTTCCTGAATCTCCACGCTGGCTATTGACACGCAAAAAAGGAAAAAAGGCTTTAAAAATTATGCACACCATTGCCAAGCACAATGGGAAATGTCTCTCTCCACATTACTCTGAGGTACTTACCATATGTTTGTTCCAGTTTTGTTTGACCTTTAACCATTGGCCTTTCAATTCTGTTAGAATATATTCTGTGTTTGGTTTAGAAGAAATTTGCAGTACAACATCATGAACAGATTGTCTGACTCACTTTTTGTTTCCTTGAGAAGGAAGAAGTAGGTTTATTGAAGGACACAGATTGAAATGAGAACATTTTCAAGAAGTTATAGGAAATGAGAATACTGACTGATGTAAAATTCATAATAAATATCTCATACCAGACATCTTAAATTACTAGGGACCACTGTATTTCATAGTAGCTTTAGATTTAGACAGGCATTGTCTACAAGCCAGGCTTGGAACTTAAATAGCAGGCTTCAGAACCCCAAGATTTGCCTTAGAAGAAGTGTTTTAAATCATTAGCATCACTGGAGAAAATCCCTAGATGACTGCTGGCTACCAACCACTAAACATACTAAAACTTTTTAAAGGAATGATTCATTTTTTACTGGTAAAAAAAATTGTTTGTAAGAAATGCCCACTGAGCAGCATGCATATTTGTTGCTTTAATTTTCCTCTGAAACCAGGATTTTCCTTCTCCCACCTCCCTACAATCAAGCATTAACCACCACATTGAACAAGACAAAATAAACCTTGAGAATCTCAGACTTGTCAGCCAGAACCATACAAAACTATTGTGGATACAAAACAAGCTGGTTTTTATTTGCAAGTAATGCAGAAGTTCTCAGATTTGAACTACTTTGGTAAAGGTTTCACAATATCCCACAGATGGGTTAGAGGGCAGATTTTGTGTATGATTCATGGGTTTGAAGTTACAAAATTGCTTCTCTCTTTTCACCAGACTGGGAGGTTTTCTGTCAGTGACTTTTTTTTTTTTAATGAAGCTTGTACACTGACTGTTGTGCTTCCTATCATGGTCAGGCAGCTGAAAATATCTTCCTTGTGGGTATGCTGCAGCCCCTGTATTTCAGGAACCCAAAGTGGCACCAGAGATATAAAGTTTAAAGTAGGACCTTCTAATAGGTCCTACTTACATAATAAGATGGTTCCTACAGACTCTGAGCATGTAGACTTGAGTGTCTCTGCTTCATATCAGAGACCTTGTGTAATCACCAGAGGGCCTCCCAATGTACAAGACTAATTTTAAAGAGACAGTACTACAATATACTACATTGACCCTCATTTTCCACTACACTAAAACATAATCTCTGCATTGATTATTTTCAATTTTTCACAAATGCGTTTGAAAAACTGGTTATTGCCCATTAATCAAACATGAGAAGCTCATAAGATAATTTGCTGTAGGACATATAGATATGATCACAATGATGATAAATATCTTTGGTTTGTATACTCCAATGAATGCTCTACAAGCATAATTTCATCCACTTTTGAAATACATCCCTATATGAATGAGAAAAAGCCTTTCTGGTCATTGCCAATAACTGACCAACTAAAAGCAGCTGGGATTCAACCAAGCCCTAGATTGAGAAACCAAACAACAATAAGAGTCAGACACACACCCTCCTCACTACACCTTCCAGCTGCTTCCCATGACCAACTAACGTAATCTCAAGTCTTATCCAGATTGAGTCCTGGCCAGTTTGCCCTCATCCACATGCAATTAAGGCAATCAGGGCTTTGGAGTCAGACAGCTGCATGTCATCATCTTACTGAAGACATCCCAACCTGTGTCTCATTTACACTCTCAACAGCCCTATACTGATGTTAAATAAAAGAGGTGAAAGATGAAACCCTGTGGAAGCCCACATGGCACTGCCTTCAGGCTGAAGGGGCAAATACCCACCACCATCCCGTGGGAATGCTCAGCATGACATGAAACACCTGAGAGCAACCCCATCCATTGATGGGGCCAAAAGATGAGTCAACAGCACCTCATGATCAACGGTATTGAAGGCTACTGATGGATCTAACTTACACATTAGCTTGGACACCTGATCTTCATCCATCACCAGGAGATCATCTACCAACACAGTCTCTGTGGTGTACCCAGATTGACAAAAGTCAAGATCAGAGTCAGTTAGATACTTAGAGTGGTCTTGAAACAAATGTTTCAATTATCTACACCAAAGGTGAAAGAGTATCTGTCTGGTAATAACTACCCATGTGGTCAACTTCAAGTGACGGTTTCTTGAGCAGTGGTCGCACATATGCTTCCCTATGGGAAGCCTGCAACCTGCCCTGCTTGAAGTAGGTATTGAAAATTTTCCATATTTCTTTCCCATGGTCCTTCAACAGTCTAAAAGGACCTGGAACCTATCCCAGGTTGTCAGACAAAGTGCTGCCGACTCTCCAATATCTGAGGGCTGGTCTACACTTACCCGGAGATTCGGCGGCAGTCAAAGGGAGTTATGAAAACTACACAGAGTAGCTTGCGTAACTCATGTCGACTGCTCTGCTTCCCTTCTGCGTGCTGTCTACACTGCACTGTGCCAATGGGGACGTAGCGCTACGCTACTTGAGGGGTAGCGTCGACTTCCTGATCGATTGAGTAAGTCTACACTGACTGCTCAATCGTTTCAGAAAGATCGATCTGGTGGCGGCAAATTTGCCGCCATCAGTATAGACATGGCCTGAGTGAGCAACTCTGGCTGACACTCAAGTACAGAAGATTATGCAGTGTGGTTGTAGCCATGCTGGTCCCAGTATTTAGAGAAACAAGGTGAGTGAGGTAATATATTTTATTGGGCCAACTTCTGATTGGGAGAGAGACAAGCTTTTGATCTTACACAGAGCTCTTCTTCAGCTCTCTGTAAACTTGAAACCTTGTCTCTCTCACCAACAGAAGTGGTTCAATAAAAGATATTACCTCACCCACCTTTTACAGAAGCTAGGTATTTATCTCTTCAAGTTACTGCTCTTCTTCCACAAAACTGTATAACTTTGCACAAATCTGCATGATTTTATTTACACTGTAAGAAGAAATTTCCTTGAATCAGCCACAAAGCACACCAGCTTCAGTTACTCATGGTTGTTCCTATGATAAATACAACCTCATACAAATTGCATACTCCTTTGCAATAAAAAATGGTATGGAAAAGCATAGAAATTTAGGTATGTAAACATTCCTTTATCCATATAATTCGTACATTCAGTTAATGATCATTTTGACATGTAAGAGTTCACCTGACACATTTCACAAACGAGCTAAACTCTGACCTATCTGACACCGTTACAAACTATTTTAACACATAGATATATCATTAATTATATGTTTTACAGAGTCAAAGATATACATAGCAGGTATGGGTATGATGAAAGATTCATATATATTTCTTTAACTAGTCATTTCCATGCTTTTTAATGCATAGTTTTGTGCAATTGTCATCATGTTCTTGTTATGAAGTTTTTGTGAGTGTTGTTTTAATCATAGGTGCAACCTTACATTAATGACATTTTGTGTGTGGAAATAGGTAACATATTGGGCCACTCATTTACTTGGCCAATAGAATATAATTAGAAAACATGATGGCGGTAGATAAGTAAAGCAATGTGACAGAAGAGGTTTGATTACCAGTGAAAGGGTAGGCCAGAAATTAGTAAATCATTTCTGTTATGCAAGCCAAAATGACTGAGTGGGGGAAGTCAGCCAGATTGAAATAGCATCTTCTGCAGTTAGAGGAGTGTAAACTGAAATGGTTAAGAGAAAAATAAAGTGTAAAGACACATGAGTGAGACAGAAGTTAGTAAACTGTTCATATTCTCCCATTAACCTCTCCTTTCTACAGCTCAGTATTTTAAAAACCTAGGCTGTAGAATGTAGAGATTTATATCTTTTCCCACCAACTTTATTAAGACCTCATCTGACATTTTAAAGAAATATTCAGAGTCATGACCCCAGTTCACAGCTGCAACTGCTTAACCTACAGTAATATCTGAGCTACACTTTGGATCTGTGCCTGTGTTCTTTTTGATATACAAATTTTGTCATTCCTGGTGCTGTGCCCAGCAGAGAGTGATGTTTCAGGAAGAGTGTTAATAGGGGGTCAAGTGCATTTCTCATTTTTACTCACATCAGAATTCTCTTCCAGATAATTATCTCTAGCTTTACAGACAAAACTGTTAGTGTGCGGACAGAAAGAGAGAGAATCCATCATGACGTGCATGAACTTTCACTAAGATTTTCAAGAGAGCCTGAAAGGATTAGGTGCCCAGAAAATCACAGCTTTTATTGGCACTCAGACACCGTGTTGATAAGTAGAGCTGACTGGAGGACACTTGTTTCACAGCACCATTCAAGGCTCAGAAATTTTGGTTTCATTCCACACTGGAACAAGACAAAAGCCTTTCATATGTTTTCTCAAAAACATAATTGTATTGAAATCTGAGCTTTTTGATTAGGGAAAGTGTGTGTGTGTGTGTGTGTGTGTGTGTGAGAGAGAGAGAGAGAGAGAGAGAGAGAGAGGGGGGGGGGGCTAGGGTACTGACCTGGGACACCTGCCTAATTCAGAATGATGTGAGAATGAAAAACCTCTACTCTAAATCACACACAGCAGGGACTCGAATCTGAGTGTCCCACATCCCAGGCCAGTACCTAACCATCAAGATAGAGTTTTGTTCAGTATTTTTCACTACGGCATTGTTACAGTAGGGGACTGGTCATAATTTATTAAATGTTGTTTCCAGTGTAACCCCTTGTTCTCAGTTTTGCATAATTTCCCCCACATTTCATTTTTCAAGCTGAAATTTTTCATGGTTGGTGTCTGCCCAAGGGTGAATGTTTTGTGAACATTTGAGCTAAACCACTTCATCTATTTTTTAAGTGATAGGTGAGAAGAACAAATATTTTTTCCATTATAGAAACAAAATCTTGTCTCTTTAAAAAGAGATCTCTTGCATTAAAGTGGCTGGGATAGAAAGTTGAGATTTGATCTGGAAATTGTCCTCTCTGAGGAGAAATGACTTGGAGTGTTCTGGTGACAACTGATGTTGAGCAGACAGAAATGTAAAACTTTGAAAATCACTCTCTGAACATGCACAGAAGATTTTTCTCATGATTTATTATTAAGGCCCTGATGCTGCAAAGACTTACATACATGCATAATTTATATGCTGCGGCTGTAATTCAACACTGGACTTAAGTGTATTGAAGTCCCACTGACTTCAATAGTTTGTCAGGCTTGGTGCTGTGCTGAATAGGAATGGGCTGTTGAACTGGAGACTATCACAGTGCATGAAGTTGGCTGGATTAGTACCAAAGCTTGTGAAGTGCACAACCTTTACTGGAATTTTTAAAACCATTGTAGAAACAATGAGATAGGATTTGATTAAATACATCGTTTTATACAAAATCTTGCTGTTCAGGGGGTTCGGTTATAACATGTCTTTGGGCACTAAGGCTGAAATTCTGGCTGCAATGAAGTTAATGGGAAAACGTTCATTGATTTCAATTAGGTCAAGATTTGACTCTAAAAGAGTTAAAGTTTTTTGCAATGATTTTAATGTCCTTTTTCCCCAGCCCATAAATCACACTGAAACATTTTTTCCAACTAGTGTTAGTGACACTTGTGACAGACACAAAATCATGTTTAGACTGCTTGATTTATCTTTGCATGGGAAAATTAATACCATATTTGCACAAGATTCACATGCCGGTCACTGCCAACCTATTCTTATAAACAAAATTATGGCAGCTTTATCACTCTTCATGAGTGTGTCCATAATAAATGCCAAGAAACAGCATTCATTTACATTCCAGATTCTGACCTGGAATGTAAATGAATGCCCGACAGACCGAACATAGGATTAAAAAAAATGGACCTGGCGTGTAAACAGTGGAAGCAACTTTGAGAAAACTGCTAACCTTGGCTACGGCTACACTGACGGCTGCAAAGTCGTCGCCGTCAGATCGATTTCTCTGGATCGACTGAGCAGTCAGTGAAGACCCACTCAGTCAATCCAGATATCGACCTACTAAGACCACCTTTGCAAGTGGTGCAGTGCAGTGAAGATGGTGCGCAGAAGAGGAGCAGAGAAGTCGACGGGAGTCACGCAAGTTTTTTGCGTAGCTTGCGTAACTCCCGTTGACTGCCGCTGAATCTCGGAGGCAAGTGTAGACAGGGTCTTTTTGTTACAGAGAACAAAGTAGCTGTAAAGATGGGAGAGGAGGGTTCCTGTCAATGATGAGAAGGAATGGAAGAGAACCTGGGGCAGACTGGGGTTTCACGAACACTTCCAGTATTCTGGGACACTCTTTTGCTACAGGAAATGTTTAAAGTCCATTCAAAGGCTGTTTATCTCACTGAAAAGTTTAGATAATATCTTATGACATGAGCAATAAATACAAAATAAAATTAATGTGTACAGCCTTGGCTGAACTACAATCAGATCACTGGGCTATGCTTTTGACCTAGTTTACTGTTGTCATCACCAATCAGCATGGTCTTTGTCTCTACATTCCCTGTGACCCTGTTCTCCTTCCACAACACAAAGTAATTTCCATTGACTTCACAGCACAGATGGGAGAAAGGGAGTCCTCCTTCCTCTTTCCACAATCACATCATCTTATCAATTCTCTTTTTTCTGTCTGGTTCCATGTCCCTCTTTCCCTGAGGCCCTGCCCACTGGCCAGGCTGGAAGCCAGAACCCAGAGGTGAGCATATTCTCCCCCCTCCCCTGGAGCTGGCCGAGCCCATCGCTCCAGCCCCTCTCCCTCACCCCTGCGCATAGCTGGCCCCTCCAGCCCCTCTCTCCCCTGTCCCTCCTCCCATGGAAAACACAAAGATCAGCTGTAGGCGGGGGTGTGTGTGTGTTGTAGATGCTGTGCATAGGGGTGCGTAAACTGTAAATCCGGCCCTGCCCACCTGTAGAGAGGTAACAATATCTGTCTAGTGGTTAGAACAAGGGAGCAGGGACACAGAGTCAGGAATTGCAGTTTTCAAAGCAACACAGAGGATTTTGCCACACATCTTCCACTAAATATGTGGGACTAAATCCCTTGCACTGCTTTGAAAATGAAGACTCCTGGATTCTAATCCTGATTCTGTTGCTGATTTGTTGTATTACCTTGGCTAAGGGCTCATCTACATGAACAATTAGACCACAGCAAACCGGAATATGAATCTACCTGCACTGGCCTGTTGTGGTCTAAGAGTTCAGGTGCACCTTGCTGATGCACATTAACCGTTGGTGAGAAAGCTTTGATCTAATCCTTTAAGAAATGGGTGTAGCTCAAAGTGCATTAACGAACTGCTAACATGTGTCAGCAGGGTGCGCACAGTTAAACTCTGGGGTAGATTGACACCCCAGTTTGCCATGGACTAATTGTTTGTGTAGACAAGCCCTAAATCATGTATGTTTTCTAATCCTAATTTTACTTATTTGTAAAGTGGAGATAATGATACTTTCCTCTTAGTCTGTGCGGTGGGGGGAAGGGGTTTGCCATATTTCTAAAGCATTTTTAGATTTTTCAGGAAAAGGCCTAATTCAGCAAAATGCTTGTGCACGTTCTTATCTATAAGCACATTTTGAAGTCCCATTGACTTCTGCTTCATTAGACACGTTTAAATATTTTGCTGAATCAGGCCTGAGAAAGATTGTCTGCCCTCTGTTCTGGGCCTTCTTTTTCCACCCTGGCCTCGCTTCTTGACAGTGACTTCTTATCGTACTTTTCTTCCTGGTACTCAGTTGTAGTATCAAAAACACTCTCAAGGCCATTGTTATTTGCTCTCTCCATTTCTTACTCCTCTGCATACCCACCTCTTTGTTTTACTTATCACCCATTAAAATTTCATTGGCTGCCTGTGGGGCATAAACTCACAGTTGAGTTCCTTCTCTCAGTTGCCCTTAAAGTACAATTCTGCTCTGAAAAGCAGCTGTAAAAAGGCTGCTTTTCCATTTATTGCCTCCCAGGGACCTCTAAGTCAACTTCTCAGTTTCAAGTAAAAATATGTTTTTTCCTTCTGAAAACTCAGTAGGATGTGGAAGTCAAGCTGTATTTTTTCTGGCATGTACATTGTCATTACAAAAGATTAAGGCGCTGGAAATCCCTCAGCATTTGTATTAAATTACGTGCCCTCTCCCATATTTGCTGTACTAGCTCAGCTGTGGTGGCCTGTGTTCCCACCTATGATCTGCTGATTTGGATGCTTGCTTTTCTTTAGATCACGGTTACAGATGAAGAGGTTAGTAATCCATCAATTCTCGATCTGGTTAGAACTCCTCAGATGAGAAAATACACATTGATTCTAATGTATGCCTGGTAAGTCCTCATTTTGTTGGGTTTTAGTCATATTTTTTCAATATTCTCTCAAACCTGAAATTCAAGTCAGCTGCCTAGAATAATCTGTGTTTGTCTCATTGTTTTTTGTTTAGGTTTACAAGTGCTCTGATTTACCAAGGCCTTGTCATGCGCCTGGGAATTATAGGAGGAAACCTCTACCTAGATTTTTTCATCTCAGGAGCTGTGGAATTGCCTGCAGCTCTCTTGATTTTACTGACAATCGATCGAATTGGCCGACGCCTTCCATTTGCCATAAGCAACATAGTGGCAGGAGTAGCATGCTTAATTACTGCATTCTTACCAGAAGGTAGCTCTTTCCTTAGCTTCCCAAGATCAGTGATTTATTTCATAGACTTTAAGGTCAAAGGGTCCATCATGATCATCTAGTCTGATTTCCTGTACAATGCAGGCCACAGAACAACCCCCTCCCCCCCCCCCCCCCAATCCTGTAATAGACCCCTAATCTCTGGCTGAGTTACTGAAGTCCTTAAATCATGATTTAAAAACTTCAAGTTACAGAGAATCCACCATTTAATCTGTGAAGTTCCTAGAGTAGAGAGGGGGAGGCCACACAAAGTTTTCGAAGCTGTGAACCAAGGTAAAAAGTGTTTTGTGATACATTGAGCAAATGATAATGCATGCCGCAGAACAAAATATAAAGAAGGGGGAAATGCACTCACTCCTGAGCTGGGAAGAGATTTATCATACAGGTATGGAGCTAGGGAATTGGTAGTCTGGGGAAACTGTCTTCCCATCGCCAAATGAGAAGAAACAAACCTATTTAAAGGATATATTTCCCGCTGGTCAGTCTTGGCAAATCTTCAGTCAGATTCTCAGCACTAGTAACCGTAACAGTCCATTCCATTGGCCTGAGCTTGCCAAAGTGCAGTGTGCTCTGTCCATTCCTCGTTTCATCCATCCTATAACTGCCATGGTGCAGGAGCCAGGAGTAAGTGGCACAGAGCTGGCTAGACACCACCCTAGGTTTCCCATACACAAAGGGAATCACCAGCTGGTAGTTCAAAGGGGACAGACCAGAGGTAGAGGATCTGGCTCCCCTTTAAGTAAGTCTTGCCCTGCTTCAAGCATTACCAGGGTGATTGTGGTGTGCTATGCAGGCTTTTCAGCACTGGTGACAATAGATTCTTTTCTATAAACTGATGTTTCTCCAGTATGTTGTTACAGCGAACTGTGTATCCCAAGGAAAGCATTCAAAGGTGCTGCACATTAAAGGCAGGCACAGAACAGAGAGCCTTACCCTGACTGTGAAGTCCCCACCCTTTGCTTCAGAATAGTTTAGAGCTGAGTTACACGGGATGTTGAATTACCATTAGAAAGGATCATCCCTCCCTAAGGATGTCATCAGCAGAATGAAGCCACAGTGCTGTGAATACTAATTAGCCGTAGTGGTATCAGCTCCAGAAATTATATCACAGGGCAACAGCCAGCAGGCAGATATTCCAAGAGAAGAGCTATAAAATGACACCACCTGTCACCTCAGGAACAGAAGCTGTTTTTGGAAGTACAATAAAAGATCCTTCACAGAAACACATTCCTCAGTTAGTTCAGTCTGACCACAATTAGCCTCATTTTTAACCGTTATTCAAAAGTTACTTTAAGACAGTACCACATGTTTCATCAGCTCAGTTATTTCAAGAAATCTAGCAGTAATGGCAAGGGTCTGAGAATCAGGAGATCTGAATTTTGTCCTGGCTCTGTCACTGTCTTGCTCTATGACCTAGGGCAAGTCATTTCACCTTTGTAAAGCAGTTTGAAATGATACTTACCCTCCTTTGCAGAACACTGGGGTGAAAATTTATGGTGTAAATGATGGGCATTGTTATGGATCGGGTATTTTTATTATTGCCTTTTATTATTTTTATTATTGCCTTTGTGTGTGCCCTCTGAGTTTTCTAAATTCACTGTGGGCAAAAAGTCATCTTTAAAAAAAAACACAAAAACAAAACAGATTTGGGGGATTAAATAAGTTTTTCCATCTGCAAAAATATGTCTGTTTATGGGGAAAAAATTCAAGACAAAAAGAAAATAAATGCATTTCTCTTTTTCATGAAATAATATTTAGAGTACTTAATGGAAAAGATCCTATATCATTACATTGGGATGAAATTTACAGGGATCTCTAAACATTTGATGGGTTTTTTTTTTAGAAATAACTCTAAAATCTTACCAAAGTTCATAGATGATATCCGTTGTGGAGTTTTTTGAGCCATCTTATAGAATTCCATAGCAAGGATTAAATTTTCTATTATAAAATCTGTAGGATGTTGAAAAAAAATCTATAGAAAAGTTATAATTTTCTATTAAATTCTAGAGGACTTTTCTATAAGGCCAAGAGAAATTTTGGGAGATCTATTTGGGAGTCATTCTGACTCAGCTCTAATTACAATTTGATTTAGAAAAATGTTGCAGGGGGAAAAAGATCACACCCGGATAATGACCAGTAGCCTGCGTGAAGCAAAGGATTGCACAATTTGGGTATGATCATAGGAGCTTGGCAATAACATTTACCACTCATTATCCCACACTTGGCATTATGCAACATGTCTTTGTTGAGTCAGTGGGTTGGAATTGATTTCTGAGTCTTCAGACTTGCCTGGGTTACACAACAGAGCATGAGTAGCTACAACTTGAACACGCATAGATGCTGGTACTGATTGATATCCAGCAACAGTGCCGTTTTGGTTCTACTCTTCCTTGAACCTGACCCAGAGTCCCTCTGATATAACTATTGCTGACAGGGCTTTGAATGTAGTTCTGAGAAAGATATCAGAATAGGAAAACAGAAATTGGCAGACCGGAGCAGACCCAATGTACATTTAGTCCATTATCCTGTCTCTGACTGTGACCAATACCAGATGCCTTAGAGAAAAGTGTAAAAACCCTGTGGTGGGCAGATGGGGATAACTTGCCTCCACCTCAGATCTCATCCAGCTCTCTATTAGAGATGGTTTATACCCAATATCTCTTCCAAATCTGTTGATAGCATTAACTATTATTAACAATCATAACTCTGGATCGTCTTATTAGCCATGGAAATGTCCAATCCCTTTATGAATCTCAGCCTCAATGACTTCTCATTGCAATGAATTCCCCAGTTTAATTAGGTTTCGTGTGAAAAGCTTTTCCCTTGATCAGTTTTGAATTACAGAACAGCCAGAAACTGCTCACTAAAACATAGGTTCTCAAATTCTGAGCACA
Source organism: Emydura macquarii macquarii (assembly GCF_026122565.2). NCBI lineage: Eukaryota > Metazoa > Chordata > Testudines > Chelidae > Emydura > Emydura macquarii. The sequence continues at coordinate 263,905 of NW_027131696.1, forward strand.
TCCACCAGATTGGGCTCTGCAGATGAGGTAGGCAGGGGAACACCTATCTTGAGAATCCTGCTGGGACTGAGGCATGAATGAGGTCTCCAAGCAGCTCATTGACTGCAGGGTGGCATCAGGATTTAGGCAGCTTTGCGCATGGCCACCCAGCAGAAACGTAGGCACCTCCAGGCTTAGGCAGAGGCTCGTCATGATATTTGCTTCTGCTCACTTACACCGATACAAATCAGTATCAATTCCATTGAACTCAGTTGAGTTACACCACTGTGAAACCCATGAAAGAGAGAGTGGAACGAGACCCTTGACTTCCAGCTGACATGATAAAACCCATTTCACCAACCTTTCTTTTAAAATTTACCTTGTTAACAGATATCCTGTGGTTGAAAACCTCGGTAGCCACCCTGGGAAGACTGGGAATCACCATGGCTTTTGAAATTGTGTATCTCGTGAACAGTGAATTATATCCTACAACGTTAAGGTAACTGCAGTTGTTTCATACACAGCTGAAATCCCTATTAAATTTAAGGAACTTGCCTTCGGTAGCATTAAAAACATTTGCATAGTAAATGGTTTTGTAACAGTGCCAATGTTCAGGCTTAATTTGGCAGTACCTTCCCAACAGCTGTGAAAGGCATTCTTCGTATGCGTTTTAAGTGCAAAATTCAACTCCACCTAAAATAGAGAGGTGTGTCTGGTGTCTCCATAATTTAGGACATTCTAGTTAATTTGCAAAAGCAGTATTATAGTGTCCCATGGGAGACAAAATTACAGAAGAGGCAATTTAATCAAGAACCTGTAAAGGAAACACATCTCTCAGAAGAATATATTTTCTATCCGACAAGCCAAAACCTGTATAGCAATGCAGCTAACCCCATCTAAATTGACACCTGTTAAAGAAATAAACAAGCTAATTGTCAGAGGACTTACCTCTATAGTGCCCCCTTTTGAGACAGCAGGCAAGGATACCTCCCTTTGTTGCTGGTGACTTCCGTCGGCTACAGGGGTTGTTACAGAGTCTCAAGAGATGTCTTTCCAGCTACCACTAGCAGGGGATTAGTGCAGCACTCCCCTGACAGGAGTCCAAACAAAAAGGGCAAAGTATAACAGTCCTGTAACCCCAAAGTGGTCCAGGTCCACTTGGAATGCTTTGCAAGGCAAATAGGTCAGGATTCTTTGAGTTAGGGCTGAATTTTTCTAACCCCTTTGCAGTCTGAGGGGCCCAGACTGAGCATCCTGGGCTAAGAGAAAGGCAGATAATTTCCTCTACTTATCCAGAGGCTCTTCAGCAGCCTTCCTAGTCAGCATTCCCTGTTCTATGGATTTAAGGGGTTGACACTCTAGCTCTGGATTTGGCTTTACTCTCTTAAGGAACCACCCTTCTCCAGGTGCAGCAGACTTCACAGGTGTTCCAGGTAGGACTTGATTATGCCCCGAGGCGCTCATTAACCCTTTCCTGGTTGGGGTGGGCACTTGCCCCACCACCCTAATCAAATACACTTTGAGTGCCCCTAAAGATAAAACGTAGTAGAAAATTTACCCAATCATAAAGCAGACTTGTTAAACTAACCTATTTTCAGTGAATCAAACCAGTTACATATAAAATATTCCTACTATACAGATACTTGATTTACTGAGTTACTGGATAACCTTGTAACTGTTATCCTTATTCTGTCACTCCTCCACTTCTCTTTTGTCTGTTTCTGACTCTCACTTGTCATGTTGAAATTAGATTGGAAGATCGTTGGTATATTGCAACAGATTTAAAAGCTTTTAACAATATAATAAGAAAGTGAATGACTGTGGAAACACAGATGCAATATATCTGGAGCTTAGTAAAGCATTTGATAATGTTTCACAAACTTACAAAATTAAATTTAAGTTGGCTTGGATATGAGCATTTTAAAGTTGGGAAAACAAGCACAGAGAACTTAAATAAAGTTGCCCCAGGTTATCCAGGAAGACTGTGACCAAGCTGATTTTAGAATCCCAATCAACCAAGAATATGTCTAGACTGCAACTGGAGGTGTGACTGTAGCATGTGTAGACATACCTGAGTTAGCTTTAATGTAGTTAGCATGATAGCAATAGCAGTGAAGCCATGGCAGCTTGGGCTTCAGCATGGGCTGTACACGCCCATCAGGTAAGGTGACCAGATAGCAAGTGTGAAAAATCGGGACAGGACTATATAAGACAAAAGCTCAACTATCAGGACTGTCCCTATAAAATCGGGATATCTGGTCCCCCTGCTGCAGGAAGGCTTTGTGAGCAGGGGTTTAGGTTTAGTGTTTCACAGAGGTGCAGCTTCTGAAATCTCAGCAACCCCATCAGGGAAGATCACTGGATAATTAGCAATCTGATATGCCAGTGGTAGAATCTGGCCCTTAACGCTGCTGGAATTCTTTTAAAATTTTACACCAGTTCTTTCCCCCACTCTATAATCAATACATTATTTTTCAGTAAACCTCTATTTTCTCATAAGTTCACTACTTAGACTCATTGCACCAGTTTGCTTATGTAAGTGTGTATTGTATATCCTGATTATGAAATAACTTTGGCCCTAACACATGCATCTCCTATGTTACATTCCTGATGTTACATTCCAAAATGAACAATAATATCTTTCTTTTGCAGAAACTTTGGTGTTTCCCTGTGTTCGAGTTTGTGTGATCTTGGGGGTATCATAGCCCCATTTCTTCTCTTCCGGTTAGCAGCCCTATGGATGGAGCTACCTCTAATCATCTTTAGTAAGAAATCATTTAAAATACAACCTTGGATAGAATACTTCTTTTGTAAAGGGACTACTCAGTGCATAAGAAACATACTTTACTTACGGTATTGCAGTGTGGGAAAGTGCTGCTTTATTCAGCTACATAACAAACACAGTGAGGAAAACACCACTAAATAAACTGGAAGTAAGGGAGGGGTGGAAGCCTGGCTCTCATCCATAATATGATGAATAATCCAGCTAATCCCTTGATGACCACTTTATTACAACTTGTTTTTAACCTGCTTCCTAACGTGGCTTCTTTTCTGGGGGAGAGTTTTATTGAGTGACCTATCTTCCCCCAGATCCATCATCTCCATCCTCACTGGCCAGCAGAGTTGACCTAAGTGCAAAGGAGAGCTGTGTTGCATTGTTTAAATGATGGCTACATCAGCCTGTAGACCCACATACATGGAGCCCCAGGAGTCATTCTGGCTGACTCCCAATGCAGTTTTGTTCCTCCTAAGGTCTAAGCTCTGAATCCCATGGAAAAGTCACCTGAGAAGCCATTAAGACGTGTTTACTTATCAAAACAGAGCCCTTGCAGCAACATGTTTCTAACATTTTCTTGAGAGTTTTCATATGTGACTAACTTTCATCAGACAAATAAACAAAGGACCAGATTCTCTGCTGCTGTAAGTTAGCATGGCTCTGTTGAAGTCAACAAAGCAACACCTGGGCATCTGGCCAAAAAGGTGTTTTCCATGTAATGTGCCAGTTAAGGTCTGCTTTGGTAAGTGGGTTGCGGGAACATAGGAATTGCCAACCTGGTTCAGAACAGTAGCCCATGTAGTCCAGTATCCTGCTACCAACGGGGATCAGCACCAGATGCTGCAAGGTTAGATGCAAGAAACCCTGCAGCTGGATAACCTGATCACATGGAATTTTTCTGCTGACTTCCAGGTTGGTTTGCACCCCAGTGCATGAGAATTTATAATCCTTCCAAAAATCATGTTTAATTTGTTAGCCTATATTGTTCTAACTCTAGATATTCTTGTTATTCATATAAATAGCTTCTTTTTTTTTTATTCCCAATGAATTCTTGGCCTCAGTGGTATCTTATGATAATGAGTTCCACACAGGCTAATTCTGTGGGCAAAGTATTTAGTAGAAAATCCTGAGTCTGAAAACCTAATCATATTTTTCTGAAGAGAAACATGCTGAGGAAAGAGTAGGAGAGACAGAACATAGAAAAAGAGAGAGGTGGATAAAAAGGATTTGAAATAGAAAGCAAACAAGACAGAAGAAAAGAAATTTATATTTCAAATTAATATTATTCCAGCCATAGATGTGTCCAGATGTTCCAGTTTACACTATTATATTCAGAATTTCTGCTGCACTCTTAAAACCCGATCCTCAACTACATTGTGTAACTGGATGTAAAATTATTATTTGTATTTCCATCAAGCCTAGAAGCCCCCATCATGGACCAGACCCCATTGTGCTAGGTGCTGTACAGACACAGAACAAAAGACAGTCCCTGCCCCAAAGAGTTTACAGTCAGCATGATAACATTTCACAACTACTTTCCAAAAATGTAAATGACCAAATGAGAAGCAAGGCAGGGGAGAAAAAAGCCTTCAGATTTAACTTAGTGTTTTGGGAACAGCTTCAGGTCTTCCTACATTATTCTTATTCTGTACCACAAAACTGTCCTGAAACTGAGAATGAGAAAAATGGCAAGACAATTTTGGTTCTAATTTTTTTCCTCAATGCCCATCATAGGTATACTCGCAGTTATTTGTGGGGTCTTGGTACTGCTTTTACCTGAGACAAAGGGAATTTCCTTACCAGAGACAGTGGAGGATGTGGAACAGCTTTCCAGGTACCCTGCCTTTTCTTCAATATTACATTGATGTGATTTCTTTTTGAGCAATCATAGTTTTTGTGTTATGTATGTATCTCATCAGTTGTAATAAATCAAAAGTCATATAATCCGTTACTAATTTGTTTTTGCAGCATCAGAGTAAACACCTCAGTCAAATACTGAAATATGCCCATGAGGCAATTTGATCTGATGGGAATGTGAATTTTTAAATGCTACAATGGAAGGTTGATTAAAAAAATAAATGCAAAGGGAAACTGAATTTTTCTATAAACAACTAGCACCTTTGTTGTAAACAGACAAAGCAGTTGTGCACACAACTTGAAGTAAATAGTAACAGTGTGATAGAAAAATCCCTTACAAATTTACATGCCCTTTAGACAAAATCCCAATTGAATTCAGGCAGAATTTTCTCTTAGGAAGGACTGCAGGATAGAAACCTTTGATTCAGTAGGAGCTAATGCCATATATAAATGTGGATACTGTTTTGAATGATGTCTTCAGAGCTTATTTCAGCACATCGTGACTACTGCAGTAGATGAATAAAAGAGGCAGGAATCATACATTTGTACTGAAAATAAATTGGACAGTGCTACAGCTTAGAAATATAACTCTTTTCTTTTTTCCCTCTGTTACTTCAGTCTCCAAAGTAAAAGTGGCAGGAAAAAGAAGCATCAAGATATCACCTCCTATATATGATCTTTCACTAAAAGCACTGAGTGAAGCATCCTGTTCTCACACCGGAAATTTGGTTTCCACCTGATAACTGCTTTAAAGTCTTCAGAAGGGGTTGGATTGAGCTGTGTCATAAGAGACACCTCCCAAGTACTTCTTTTATGAATGAAGACATTCAAAATAATCATTGTATTTTTATATAGCTATGGAATAAATACCTATTTTCTGAGTCCGTTGTTTCCAAGAAGGGAGCATTCATGTGATTCTTGTTAGAGAATACCCACTTAAATCAGCTGCTTTGCCTTATCCAGTAAGCTCTTACTTATTTGTATGTTTGGGTCATTTGTTCATCCTTGATATTGCAATAATTTGGGAAAATGGTGGTTTAAGATAGATGGTTTCAGAGGGGGAGCAGAATTAGAGTCGTTTTTTGTCCCACCAAATGATCAAGCCTCTGAAAAATCAGGAAAAGCAAAAGAGGAATTGCTCAGGGAACCAGCAAAACTGATGACACTGATGATGGAAAGCAGAGGGGAATAACTGATATACAAGGTGCTTCCTTCATCACTGGAACTTGGTGAGGTATGTATCATACATCTCAACAATTCCTAACTCTTCCTACCCCATTCCACCCAACTGCCATGTCAGCTTAAGGAAAATAGGAACCATGCTAGCAACAAAATGAATGCATGTATGGAATAGGCAACAGAAGGAGTCCATGAGAAGTGGAAGACCAGCAGAGCTACTTTTCACTAAGAATTTCCCCTGACGCATAGTCAAATGACAATAAGACATTTAGCAAAACTCACTACAGACTAAAGGAATGGAACCAAATGTGCACCTCTCCTCTGTTAAAATATCTGGTTAGATGGTTTGTAATGCCAAATTAGAACACATTTGTATTTTGATGCTGTCCCCTGAGAGAAAATTGTTCTTATTCTACTAAAAGAGTCCAGGATTACCTGATCAAACATACTTTATCCAAAACTGCTACTGGACTTTGTATTTTAATCTTTCCAATTTATTTAATATTTTTCTTAAAGTAACTCGATATAAGAGCTCCCTCAGCTCTGCAGTGGTGTCTGTGGTTTGCAGAGGAAGCTTTAGGTAATTTTAATTGTATTGGTGTTAAGTAGAATTGCTTGACATTTTCAGTGGCAGAGGGAAGTTTGTGTTGTATTGGTCAGTTGCTGCAGGTGCACTTTGTTGTTGTTTGATATGTGATCGAGAAATTTAGACATGAGAACTTATTTTTCAGGCCTTTCTAATTGTACTTTGCTGAGAGTGGCATTCTTTATTGTCCAGAATAAAATGTAGACAATATATGGCAGTATTTAAAATAACGGAAAGCCTGCGTACTCCTTGTTCGGAACTTAAGGTATGGCTAAGCTTAAAATTTGATGTATGTGGATCATAGGGACAAGGTGGGTGAGATAATATCTTTTATAGGACCAAATTCTGTTGGTGAGAGAGGCAAGCTTTTGAGCTTACACAGAGCTCTTCCTCAGGTCTGGGAAACTAACTCCAAGTGTCACTGCGAAATACAGTGTCAGGCTGTTACCAGGGTTTTTAGACTCCAAAGCAGTGGTAATTTGTTTTATTTTAGGCAGCATTAAGAACATATCAGTGGGGACACAGTTCCTCCGTCTAAAAAATGATTGTACAAAAGAGTGCTTTTACCTAAAACTACTTTTTTATTAGGTCTCAAGCACGCACATGCTGTAGCAGTAGGTTCAGAGCATCCCAAACTTCATTGTTACCCAAAGTCTGAGTTTGTTTTGAGTAATCAGCAACCAGGCTTCCGGGGGCCCTCCTTCTGTCCTGCTGCTGGGGCATTTTAGGTGTCAGCTCCTTGCCCAAAGAAAAGCTTCCTTGGATAGCTTCAAAGTGTATTCTTTTGCTTAATTTTTTTTCTAGCTAACCTAGACAAAGCACAATTCATAGTGACTCCTATTGGGTCACCAATTCTAGTTTCAGCAAACTACTTATTATCTCTTA